>NC_058133.1:300979272-301031065 GCF_016433145.1 Gracilinanus agilis | reverse complement strand
TTGTTTGTTCTCCTCCTCTGTTTGCTCGGTTGTCTGGATTTTCTCTGTGTAAAAGCTGTCGAGTGTTAAAGACTTCTTCTTTTTGTTATTATTCTTTCTCTTCTGAACCTCCTGATGCTGAGTAGCCATCATTAGCCCAGCAGCTTCTCAGCTTTATCCTGGGGCTCAGTGTCTGTTCCAAATCTATTGGCTCCTGAGGTCTGAATTCTGGTTTTTTCCAAGGTCAAGCCCCCTGGTGGGCACTCTTGCTTGATCCTCTGCTGGAGGTTTCTTTACAAGTCTCAGGGCGCTGCTTCCACAGTCGTATACCCGTCTGTACTGGTTCCCCACTTAGGCTTTAGTTCTGCCTCCACCCACGCCTCTGCTCAGCTGGCACTCTCTGAGCCCAGCGTCCTGCTCCGGCGCGCGGTCAGATTTCGCGTGCTTTTTTTGACTTAATGGGGTCCTAAGTCTTGCTGCTCTCAGGAACAGGTCCCGGAGCTGCTGATGACTCGATGGGTGCCCCAAACTTGCCCTATTTCTTTTTAGCTGGGTTCGGAGCTATAGATGAGTGTGGAGGGGTTGGGGGTGGGGCGGTTGCTCAGCCCGTGATTGAATGAGAGCCCTTTGTAGCTTGGAAATGTCTCGATTCCACGTACCTTCCACACTGTGCCCTGTTGTGGGGTTCCTCCGTTCCTCTGGACTTGTTTTTATGTCCCCTTGAGGAGTTTTGTATGTTTCGGTCAGGAGAGGTTAAGAGCTGCTTCTTACTCTGCCGCCATCTTAACCCGGAAGCCAAGATATCACTATTTGGAGACTTTTTGACAGAGAAATCACACAAAACAAGTGTTTACACAGAGGTCCAAAGAAGTAATGCAAGAACTCTAAACGTCATTCTGAAGAACTTTGGGATTAATTGTGAGTCTTGGGAGATGTTGGCACAGTACCATCTAGCATGGGGTGCCTGTATCAAAGCATCTCTTAGAGCAAAACAAAAATGCAGTAGCTCAAAAGAATTTTGAGATATGCAAATCTAGAAACATATCCATACCAAATGTTTATACTGGATATTTATGCCCAACCTGTGTAGAACCTTTCAAGCTCATACTCATACTGGTCTGATCAGTCACAGTGAAACACCCTGGACATTGATCCCAAGAAAGTGACATAATTTTGGTCTTCTTTGGCAAGTACACAGGGAGTTACCTGAGAGTTTATTCATTTTATTCCAACATACAATGAAGGTCAGATACAAGGTCAATGAGTATGGGGAAGCACAAAAGGGAACAAACTCTAAACTTGGATCTAAGCTAAGATCTGTGCCAAAGAGTAGTGGTAGACAATGTAAGCAACTTCTTCAAGGAATCTGGCAAAATGAAGGAGACATATATATATATATATATATATATATATATATATATATATATGTAGGGCTATAACTTGAAGGTTTGAGAAATTAATAGAATATTTTTTAAATTGGCCAAGACTTGGTCATTTTGAAGGTAGGAGGGAAGGGGCCTTTAGATAAAAAGATGTTAAAGATTTTACCGAGATTTGGGAGAAGGGAGTAGAGATTGAAGGCACCATTCTTTGCAGAAAGGATGAAGGGTTGGGATCAAGTGGAGTGGTTGACCTTGGCAAAGAAAAGTTCAAATTTTTTATCAAACACTAAGTGTGAGGGGAAGAGAGGAAGGTGGAAATAAAGGAGAATTATTTCTATGAGTTTTGAAATGAACTGAAAAGGAAAACTTGGTAGTCATATAATTGTACCCATGAAATGTGTAATTTCTTTATTGTATTCTCTCTAAAACTGATGTCAATTAATTTTGATAACACTTTATTGTCTTTTTGTACCTAATACTTTGAAATGTCTATATTTTCTTTTTGCTAATCAGGGTGGTCAGGACTTCATTGTGAGGAAGACATTGATGAGTGCAGCTCAAACCCCTGTTTTCATGGAACATGTATTCAGAATCCACCAGGCTTTGGTTATACCTGTTTTTGCCCTTCTGGATTTGTGGTAAAATTGATTATTTTGTTCTTACTGTCTTTTCTAAATGTAGTCAATATGACTTGGAGGAACATCTTGCACCATTACAATTTCAACTACTCCATAACTTTAGAGTTAATTTTTTAAGTTTTCTTAGGCTTCAAGAAGCCATCTAACTAATTAGGTTGAGGTTAGATTTTTACATAGGTTTTTCTGAATCTAAGTCCTTCAATCAACAATAAGTATTTAATGTTCCCTCTTCTACAATATCTCATATATGTGGTAAATTTTAGAAAGTTTTACATATCCTATATTCAAGTGTGGGACTAGTCCTAGGAAAATATTTGAAAAAAATGCATTGCTTGGTTTTGTACCCTTCTTCTTGTCCATTTCTTCTTTCTCAATCCTTCTTTCCTGATGCCCGCAACTTCTATTATTCCAGACATTTTAATTTATTTATATTTATGTTTAATTTCAAATCAACAGGCACTTAATCAGTGACTCTTGTGTCCCAGCCTCTGTGCTAAACATGAAACATACAAGAAAGAACAAAACAAAACAGTCCATTCCCTTAAGCAGTTTACATATTACATGGGAGAAGCATCACAAATTCTGACAAGCAAATTAAAAAATAAATATATCTATGTAAAAATGGAAAAGTAATTTTGGTTTGTGTGTGGGTTACTAGTAATGCTAAAGTATGAGTTAAAAATGCATTACCCTTTAATTTGTTATAAAATTTAAAACAAGATTGATTCTGGGAAAGGGATTATAGAATCAGAATGTCAGAGATGAGAGGAACCTTAGTGACCATCATTTCCATTCTATACCTGAAAAACAATTTCTTCTAAAATATATATGATAAGGGTCCTTTAGCACTCAACTTAAAAATCTTTAAAATGGGGAGTCAGTAGCTCATGAAATATCATGTATCATTTTTGTAGATTTTTAAAAACTTTTTTTTTGCAAGCTCTCCATTGAGCTGAAATAAAACTCTTTGCCCTCACTTCCACCCATTACTCCTACTTTTTGCTTTCTATAGATAGAGGACAATATTGTCTCTCTTCTATCCTTTTGAATGTTAAATAGCTAACATGTAACCCCTGAATATTGTATTTTCAAATATAAATTGATGATTCCCACCCCACTCAGTACACATTTGGAATGATCTTAAACCTAGTCATTTTCTTGTAGGTGTTCTCCAATTTTTTTCTAAAATATCTCATCCCAGATTAAATACTAAAATATAGATGAGCTTTGTTGAAGGCTTTTTATCTCTCTAGACCTGGAATATAAATATGTGTATATATACATATATATACGTATATGCATATACGTATATATGTATATGTATCTCAAAGATTAATTTAACTTTTTGGCGGTTTAGTCAGAGTGTTTACTCATATTGAGATCAAAGATCATTAAAACAATATGAACTATTTTTTAAGATCAATTTACCTCCCCCATTTATTGTTTTTGTGTTGATGTTTTTATGGAGAGACATAAACTTAATTTATTCATATTAAATATCATCTGATTAGATTATCTTTACCTTGCTAAAAAAACTATCTTAAATGATGGAATTTGTAGTATTAGGGCTCTTTATTTTAGTAGAGTTTTAGAATATAAAATTAAGAATTAAAAGCATACTAGAGCCACTTTGAATTTGTTGTATAAAGGTAATTATTAAATTTTAATTTTGAGCATTTGAATCTTGAAGGCTTATTTTGTTGATTGCCTATATTTAAGGAAGGAGTCATAATACAGATTAAACTTAAAAGTTTGTAGTGTGTGCATTTTATTTTTTTCTGGAGAGATAGTTGTTTACAAGCATCACTCTGATTAGAAAAGTTCTTAAAATTCATATATGCCATTTGGAGTAAAAATTCTATCATCTATGTTTTCAAAACATAGATGATAGAACTTATTAACTATAATATTTTGGATAAGCAGGTTCATAACACTCAGGGTCTCAGTTTCTTCATCTATAAAATGAATACAACTTTAAGGTTCTGTGTGACCTTTCAGTAGCCCATTTCATTTTTTTTAACAACATTTTTTAACAACTCAAATTATTACACAAATCAATTTGCCTTGATTAGAAGTCTACCATTCTATAACTTCTAGCCATTGTTTCTAGGTCCATATAGAACATATATTGAAATGTGTATCATAGTCCTCTTCTCCCAAATTTTTTTTTCTAAATTAAACAACCAGTGTTTTATGAAATTGTTTTACATTTTAATACTGTCTTTTTATTCCAGCTTCAAAATATTTAAAATGTGGTTTCTGCAGCACAGTAGTCTAAATGTTGTGAGGCCAGTGAATAATACATGGAAACCATTATCTCTTTGTAGTGAAGAAGCCAGGTTATACTGTTGATTCAGACTAGATTCCAGTATTCCTATAAAGAGGATGGCATATAAATGATGCTATTTCTTCTTTATCCAGCCTGCCATATTAAGTTGAATAATTGTGCTGTTAGAATAATCTCACTACCAAGTTTATATTTCTATAAATCCATAGCACCAAAAGAGCTACATATAAAATTCTCAAAGACCTAGATAGCACCAGGATATATATTAAACATAACTGAAAGCAAGATTAAGTGAAATTGATCCTAGTTTAGTTTTCAAATGCCAATATGAAATTAATTGAATTTTACATTTTGCTAATATTTGCTAATATAATTTTTGGTTTGGGATACATACCCAAGCTAAAGTTGTAATTATATAATCACGGTTGGTGGCAAGATATGGTCTGAAGGAAAAAATGTAAGATTTGAAAAGTGATCAGATAGATGTGTGGTGCAAAGGAAAATAAATAGTCAAAAATAATGTCAAGATTTTTAACATAAGTCTCTAAAAGGATGACAGGGCACTTGAAAGGAAATTTTGGAAGAAGCATGGGCTTATGGGTAGAGAGGAAGAGAGGGCTTAGGGGAGGGAAGTAATGGTATAGTTTTAGACATGTCATATTTTAAATATCTCTATGATATCTTGACTTAAAGTATCTAACAGGCATATCTTTGTATAATACAAAAGATCAAGGGAGAGACAGGGGCTGGATATGGACATTTTGAAGTTATTTTCATATAGATGAGAATTAAATACATGGAATCCAATTTGGGAGAGGAAGAAAGAAAAAGAGAAAGATGGAAGTTAAAGGATGGAAGAAACAGAGAGTCAGAGAGACAGAGAGAGGCAGCAGAAAAAGGAAGAAAACAAGCAAGCTCAGGAAAGATATTCACAGTTAAGAGGCTTTGTGTGAATGATAAATCAGCAAACGAAAAAAGAACAGTATGATAGGTAGGAGGAAAATCAGGAGAAAGTAGTGTCATGAAAACCTATAGAGGAAAGATTATCCAAGAGGATAGAATGCTCAGTGTTGTCATATGAATCACATGGGTCTAGAATCATTAGATTAACAAGAGAACCTAAGATTGGGCAATTAAGAGAGCTCTAGGAATTTTTGTGAGAGTAGTTTCAGTAGCATAATTAAGTAGAAAGCCAAGATTTCAGAAGTCTTCCACTAACAGGAAAGGAAGTGGAGCCAGGAAATACAGATAATTATTTTATGGAGTTTGACTGAGAAAGGGAAATAAGTAGATTGATAGCTTGAGAGGTTAAGATTTAATGAAGATTTTTAAGGAATAATGGATATTGGGTATGTTTGAAGGTAGTAGAGAAGGTACCAGTTGGTAAAGAAATACTAAATATTTGGGAAGGGGCATGATTGAGGACATAAGTAGTGTTCTGGAGAAAAGAAAGCAGATGGTATCTGATTGATGCATCTATGGACAAATTGACCTTGGCAAGGTAAAAAGCCATGCCATTGTCACAGCCTGTGTGAAAGGAAAGAGTGAAATAAAATGTTAACATTTATGAAATAAAAAGAATTACATTGAATATTTTGTTTCATTTTTACCAAATAAAAAGACAAGGTCCTCAGGTTAGAGAGAATGAGGAAGGGGAAGTATGAGAGAATTCATGAGAGAAGACATTATTTTGGTTTACATTCTATGAGAAGAACAATAAAGGATCCACTGAGGGGGTGATGGTGGTGGTGGTGGTGGTAGCGTGTGTGTGTGTGTGTGTGTGTGTGTGTGTGTATGTCTGCATGTGTGTGATGGTCTTGCTTTAGTGAGACCACAGTTAACACTAGATATCATAAATTTGTAATGAGAAGACTAATCTTGAAAGAATAGATTATGATCTTGACCATTACAACTCAGTCAAGCTGTGTTCTCTTTGAACCCAAGTAAACCCCACTAATAACAAAATGAAATATTAAAAATTTTATTAAATATGGAGTCACTTGAAAATATGTAAGAACTATTTTATAAATAATTATTTTGTTTTAAAATTTTGTAGCAGAAGATTCACACAGATTGTATAGTTCTCTATCATACTTGAAATACAAATAATTAGTTTTTACTGAAACATTTTGAAAACAAAATAAAGCAAATGTAATGAAAATACATGTTAGTCTGGAGGAAAAATATAACCAAAGAAGAATAGACCAGAAATTGGAAACTTCATGTCATAATTGATTATGTTTAAAAATATTATAATATTATTAGGTAGAGGTAATTATGGAGGCAGTGTTACAACTATATTTTAATAAGGTATTTCCTAAATTAATTTCAAGTTGAATTAAGCATAACCATTTTCTAATGAATTTGAAAATGTATGAAGTTTATAAACATAATAAGAAAGGGTAAAATGTCACAAGAATGTGAACTAATTCCAAATTTAAATAATTCTTTAACAAATAAGGTAAACAAAAGAATATATGGCATATTACCAAAGTCCAGAGTCTTCTTGCTTAGACTGAGATTGGATCTGAAATTAGATCACACTGTGGTTAAAACAAGGACATGAATTGTAGAAAAAAGTTTTAAAAGTTAGAAATTGTTCATTCAAAAAGGTTCTGCTCTAGAAAAGTATGAACTAACATTTTAATGCTCAGAGGGAAAGGTAATGTGTATAGTTTTAGACATTAAGTTTAAAAGTGTCTTTAGAACATGGTAGTTTGAAATACCCAATAGGCAATTGTAATAAATTTTAAAAATCATAACTATTAAACTGTAAAATAAAACCCACCAATAAATTGAAATGATAGTTCAAAACTACGTGTGGAATTTTCTGGCTAGTTAATTGCATAGAAATATGGTATTAAATCTACTTTAGAGGTTGTTTGGGCAGAAAAAAAACAAATCACATTTTTAAAATAGATGTAAAATTTCTATACTTCATTGTGGCATTTTTATTGTTGGTTAGTCAGTCATATCCAACTCTCTAAGACCCCATTTGGGTTTTTCTTGGCAAAGATACTGATGTGGTATAGAGGTAAATTTATGTGGTATAGAGTTGCCATAGAGTATATGCCAAAAACATTTTGTCAGATTCCACCATCAAAAAGAGAGCATTTAGCAATTGGGAGTATTACAAAAAGCCTCATGCAGAAGCTATCACTTTTGTTGACTTTTGAAGGAAACTAAGGATTCCAAGAGAACATCCAAGGGTTTTTAAGGACAATGAGTACAAAGGCATGAAAATAGAAACAGAATGCCATCTCTGGGGAACACCAAGTAAGCCACTAAATCTTGAGCCAAGAGTGAGAAAGTATGCTGTCTTTCCATTCCCACTTAATATCATCTTATTTTTCCCTTCTTTTTCACAGCTGACCTTTTAAGAAAGTCATCTTTAATACTGCCTACATTTTCTTTATTCTCACTCTTTTTAATTTGCTCATTCTGACTCCCAACCTTGTAGTTCTACTGCAACTCTCTGAACAGTTACCATTCACCTATTAACTGGCAAATCTAAAGACCTTTTCTAAATAATCATCCCTTTTGACCTCTTTAAGGCCTTCACCACTGTTGATCATGCTCTCTTCTTTGATATGCTCTTCTACTTGGGTTTTAAAGTTAATGCTTTATCTTGGTTATACTCTTAAATTAATTGCTGACCACTTCTTGCTCACCTTTTCAGTATCTTCATCCTGGTCATGAATGTTAACCACAAGTGTACTCCAAGACTCTGACCTTGGTCCTTTTTTCTTCTCTTCTTATTCTATTTCACTTAGAGATAGTAGATCTCCTGTGATCAATTATCATCTCTGTGTTTATGATCTACTTAGGTGGATTTACCTTTTCCTAAATTCAGCTCTGAAGCCCTTTTCCTTTATATCTCCAACTGTCTATTGGACATATCCATCTGAATTAGCAGTAGGCCTCTTAAATATATGTACAAAATAAAGTTAAATGTAGTCCCCCTGCCAAAAAGGGGAAAAAAAGCCTTCCAAACTTCGCTATGCCTTTTAAAGGTATTGCTACTATCCCAGTCACTCAGAATCACAACCTACATATCATACTCAATTCCCAACTCTTTCTCTCTCACCTCCCTACTCACCTATTACTAAATCCTGTCAAATCTATCTTCATTTTTCTTGTATATAGATATCCCTTCTCTCCTCTGACACTGTCACCATACCTCATGGCTGGACCATTGTAGTAGCCTCCTGGTTGATCCCTATTTCAAGTCTCTCCTCACTACCTTACCATCTTCTACTCAGCTATTAAGTGATTTTCCTAAAGCACAGATCTTGTTAACATTTCCCCTGCTCTTTCTATCCACTAAATTCTAAAGACTATCTCTTATCTTCAGGACCATGTATGTATATTGGATTTCAAAGTCCTACACAACCAGACTGCTTTCTATCTTCTACTTTACTCTTCACAAACTTTTGGCTCAAGCAACACTGGCTTCCTTGATGTTTCTCATATAAGAAGCATTATTCCTTGAGTCTAAGAATTTTCAATAGCTGTCCCCCAAATCTGAAACTAGCCCTGCTCATCCCTGCCTCCTAGAATACATAGCTTTCTTGAAAGATCAACACCCTATCTTCTGCAAGAAATATTTCCCAGTCCTCCTTAAAGTTAATGCCTACCCAGAGATTATCTCTAATTTATCTGGTATGTATTTTATTTGTACAAATTTATTAGCACGTTGTCTCCCCATTAGATTATGCACTCATTGAAAATATGTATTACTTTTTGTTTGTTTCTTTTTTCTTGGTTTTGTTTATTTTGCTTTTCTTTGTATCTTCAGTGATTAACAAAATGTATGGCATACTACAGGTACTTAATATGAATGCTTGTTGATTTGACTTGTAGCATTATCTGTATGTGAGAAAAAATAATAGATAATCATACTAGAAAGACAGATTAGAGTCAGATTGTAAGGGACTTTGAATACAAAAAAAAACCCAGTGGAAACAAATATTGCTTATGAACAAAGTCCATTTTGAAGGATGAACATTAGTAGAAAATGTCCATAAAAATTAAATAGACTTTGCTGATTAAACGGACATGTATTTTGAAATTTAGACACTTCATTGTAAAAACAGGTAGAAATAAGGATATCAAAAAATGTATTAGTAAATCTGGTTGAAGAGTAGGAATGAGATAACCTTAAGACTTGTAGAATACATCAATACTAACATAGAGGAACCTTTACTTGGCCCAGAGAGGTTTTTGTGCTATGGCACTATATCATGCTTTTTTCTCCCTACTGTATGGCTTTTACTCTGTACCTAGACATATCTATGTTCCATCCAGGTGAAACTGGTCTCTAATGAGACAGATTAGTCTCCCCCTAAATCGCCCCAGATTTGAATTTGTTAAACTGTGGCACTCTGGGAACAAGTTACTTACCACTTGGGTTTATGCTCACATCTAAGGTTTTCACCAAAATGAGCAGTAGACATGTATTCAATGTACATTATGAATCAATCATGGGACAAGTATATTTTATTTTAACATACAAAAGAAATGTTAGCCATAAAGACCCAGAACTCATATGAATAAAATAATTTCAAATGAGATCATTTGAAATCTATTAGAGGCTTATACTTAAACCATATCAGAATATAAAAGTAGTAGGCAATACTGATAAGGTCTTATACTAAAATTCCAGGCTTGGGCCAATCCATTGTTATTAGCAGTCTTCTCCAAAAGCACTTGCATAGCTGCCAGGACCTCCTCTTCCTCCTTTTTTCTGCCTTGATTATACCTGAGTCCACTGAAACTCTCAGATTCATAAGGTTACCCCAAACTTGGATACATCCATCTGAGAAGAGAAACGAATTCATCTCAGATAAGATAGTATTGCGTGTGTGTGTGTTTAAGGCAACCAAAACTAAACTATATATAACTAACTAAACTATAACTAAACAATAACTAAATATAAATGGTAACTAAATTATTTAAATAATTACTCAAAGATCTGATGAACTATTCGAACAGTGAAATTCTGACTACATAAGCTTTGCATTTCTAATTACAAAATTGAAACTATTACATTTTCTACAAATCATTAGATTCTTTTTTGTCTGGGCAATTTGTTTCATTTTCAATAATATGGAAGTAGATTGATTCATGCCATTTATAATATACCTTTCTTTTTCCACAGCATTCACCTTTGGATACTGTTTTCTGAATATTAAAACATTCACTTGATTCTTTTCATTTCATCTTTATAATATTAGCTTGAAAAGTCATTAATTAGGTTGTCATATAAAATTCTGTCTTGAGACCTACAATTTTAGAGGATTAGAGTACAATAAGATTATTTTTTTTTATATTTAGGAATAGCACGGGGAGTGAACAACCCCTGCTGGAAAGGAAAAGAAAATGTTAATTTTCTTTTTGGTATGCTTGTGATTTAAAATTTGTGTGGATAGTAATGAAGAACTGAGCTGCTGAACCCATCAGGCCTTTCTTAATGCTTTAAAGCTGTGACATTATCTGACAAGCTGGTAATTAGTGTTGATTATTCTTTTTAGCAGAACAAATTGGGAACATGAAGCAAACAACATTAAAGGACTTAGATTGTTCCCAAATTCACACGTTGTGTAAAAGTATTCCAGTGATGGAGCACAATTTATTATACCTGCTAGACTTGCTAAAAAATTCAAGACAAATGATCTCCATTTTTAATTTGATCAGTATTGCTCATTTCTTCTTCTGTAAATGAATTTCTCCCAAAGAAGATTGTCCCTACCATACTTATGACTGTCAATGGATCATGTTCTCTGCATTTTGAAAATGACAGAAGTCTATGGGTGTTAATTGCAGTCTTTAGATTAAAACCCACATCAGTATATAATGTAGCAACTGGAGCTCTTTCAAGCCAAATTGGGGGTTGGGAAGGATTTTATAATGACATAAAATTCTCAGAGTTCCACATTTTAGTCTATTTGTATTCAAGTCTATTTGCAATAGCTGACTTCTAAATGTCACCTTCAAACTATGTTTGAATAGCAAAAAACAGTGCAGCAATGCAGACCTTGAATACTATTGCTAGAGGATGGCTCTGGCTTTTTTCTCCTTGAAAGTTATTGTCATCAATATCATGAATAATTATTTATTGAGCACTTACTGTTTTACAACATAGGATTCGAAGTTTTAAAGCTGGAAGAACCCTTTAAGATGACCTCCTCCAATAACTTCTTTTTAGAGATGAAAAAACTCAAATGTAGTGAAGTTACATGACTTGTCCAAAGTTGCATAAGTAGAAGCAGAAATAATCGGAATTTAACACTACATTCTTAAATAATGACCTTTTCGATATATCCCACCTAATTCATTTTGGGCTTTTTATGGTTTTCTCATTACTAAAAACTTACAGACTCTAGGGAAATAGACAAATATAGTGTTCATAAGGTATGATAAAATTCATAATAGCATATTTTTGTTCATTTTTTTAATGCTCACAGATTTTCCTTTTTGATTTTATTGTTGCCTTATTTTGTATTCATCAAATAACAGTTAGCTCTTGGTTATTGATTGTAATATTCCTTTGTCTTTGATTCTGTGGAGTAATAGCAAGAAATGCAATCAGTGACCCTGTTAACATTTAAGTAGGACACCAGGATAGATTTTGCATAAAGATGACAATAAAATGCATTAAAATACTATAAAAAATCATCTAATTACTACTGGGCATCCCTAATGAGGATAATTAGTAATCCATACCCACCATCATCAGAAACTCTTTAGGTCTTTCAGGGGAAAAAATACAATATTTGGTAAGAACATTTATCCTGTATTTCTTATTATAGTATATTTTGAAAGAAGGAAATTTTATGCATTTGATTCAGCATCAGAGAACCTGAATTCAAAATCTGACTCTGCAACAACCTATATGACACTGGGCAAGTTACTATACTTCTCTGGGCTCCGTTTTTTATATCTTTAAAATGAGTACTGAAATATTTGATCCTAAAAAGGATGGTATTGATGAGACACTGAGGTTGATTGGATTCCTCAGTATCTCTCAGTGAAGAAAGCCTGAGAGCTTCCCTCACTAGACTAGTGCACTTTTCAATCTCCAAGACAGGATGGTAAAAATTATTTGGATACCATTCATCATTTAAGAGATAAAAAAAGGTGATTGTGGCACTTGACATTTTTCCCCAATACTAAAGAAACATTGAAAACATCAAATATTTTACTTATATTATAGAATCTTACACGATTTCATCCTATTTGCCAAGTGCTTTAAGTTCCCCAAAACTGGATCACAATACAATTTCTCCTCCCAAATAATGTCAGTATTAGAATGGAGTTCTCACTAACTTTTTCATTGTGCCTCGATTTCCTTACTTACTCTACATTTTCTTCTTCTATATGAATTCTTATGTTCTTAAGGAAAAAAAAGCAAATGATGCATTTTACAGCTGCTGGTTTATTGCATAAATAATTAAACAGTGGCTAGGCAGCATGAGAAAGTATTATAACCTGCATTCTCTGCATTTCTGATGGGAGAAAAAAACATTAACAAACCAGTCTCTCTCTCTTTTTTGTCTTTATTCTTTGGCATTGCAGCTGAGAAACAGCAGGTTTTTAGTGCTTCCCTTGTGGCCCAGGCATCTTTTTATATTCACACTCAATGCACCTGGTTTAGTTTTTTAATTAAAAATAAATGAAACTAAGAAAACAGCCAAGCTATTGGGAAGAAGTAAGATCTGTTGTTGTTGCCTGACCATGTAGCCTGAGGGAAGAGGTTTGGGGCTGGGACTGGGACTGATATTCAGCACAATCTATTTAGCAGGCCACAAAAGGTAGTGGGTATCCTGTATTGTCTCCATACTGCAGCACTTGGTTTGTTTTTTGACAGTAAACCACTGTACTATTTTAGGGAGCAACTTTCAGCCTTTTGAAACAAGTTTTAAAAAAAAAAGCAGAATCATGCACATATTCCCAGAGTTTGGAGCCCAGCTTCAAAAGTACACTATAGGCAGGCCTAACCAACTTCCATTTGCAGACAGAAACAGAAAATACCTCAGTAGCATGAAGAGCAGAGAGTGAGATCAGCTGGGAGGTTATCAGAAGCCATTTTGTTTAATGTTTTAAAAATGAAAAAGCCCTAACTATATTCTTTATATGAAACACTGGTGTAAGAAGAAAGCAAAAGATTTGCATGTTCCTGAATCAAGGGTCTAGAGAATAGATAGAGAAACGTTGTTTTCTAAGTACTTCTCTCCTAGGCTCAAAGATAGTCATAGGAATAACACAAGAATTTGCAGGCCACAACCACAACTCCCCTCCAACCCCCATTGCCTCTTTTAGACAGGGTTGTAAAGAGAGAGATTTTTGCTTTTTGAAAGGCTAAGAAGATAATATAAAACTATATGTTTCTTTGCAAATGTTTAATATTTACATATTGACATTATCTGAATCCTTCCTGGTTTCAGATATTTTTGAATTCTGTAATATTTCCAGAAGACATGTGAACAACCCCAATGGGCCAATATAGATTTGAGCCCTGAAGCGCCCTGCCATCTAACCAGTCATCCAGGTTTATATTCTTGACACTCCACTATCTCTTAGGACCCAAAAGCAATTTGTTGCCAAGTCTGATTTTTCTGATTTCAGGTCTAGCATTTTTACCACTGTGCCATTTAGCTGCCCTAATAGACTCCTTTTCAAAAAAGAAAAAAATTCAATTATCAAGTACTTATGTTTTCCTTACCCAAAGGAAGGAAGGAAGGAAGGAGTCAGGAAAGGAAGGAAAAAAGGGCGTGAGGGGGAAGTAAGTGAGGGGGAAGGGATAAAGGAAATCCTATATCACATAAACACTATCCAGCAAAACAAATTCACTCATTGGTCATATCCAAAAAGTCATTTTTAATTCTGCTTAGTGGTCTATCATTTCATCGTCATGAGGAAGACAATGATTTTTATCAGTCCTCTGAAATCATGGTTGGTGATTTAGTTGATCCGAGTTCTTAAGTCTTTCCAAATTATTCATTTTACAGTACTAATATGATAGTATAAATTGTTCTTGTTCACTCTACATTAATTATAATGGCCTCCTAATTGTTCTCTTTAATTCCAGCCTCTCCCCTTCTTCAAGGCACGGTCCATATAGCTGTCAAATTGGAATTTCTAAAGTACAGGCCTGACCATGTAACTACTTTGCTTCAGAAGCATTGGCAATTTTCCATTTTTTCCCTATATAAAATTCAGACTTCTTAATTTGATATGGAAGCTTTTCACAACCTGATTGCTAAATATCCTTCCACTTGGATTGTACATGATTTTCATACACTCCATTTTCAAACCAAACTAATCCATGGGATATTCCTTGTCTGTGACTTTTCAATTCCCAGATCTGTGACATGTACTTAGCATTCTTTAGACTTAACATGCCTCCTCTTTATCCAGTCATCAACAAGTAAGCATGCATTTATTAATAATTTACTATGAAAAAATAAAACTAACAAAATAAACTTACTATAAAACAAGTACTTCACTAAGCCCTGGGAAAATCAAAAAAAGGCAAAAACAGTACCAATTCACAAGGAGTTTCCATTCTAATGAGATAGACAACAGACAAGTAACTATTTAAAAACAGAGTCTATATAAGATAAATTGGAGATTAGGGGATTAGTAATAGAATAAGCTAATGTTGGGACAGGAGGTGCCCAGGAAATCCAGGAAGGGCTTCTTGAAGAAGACAGAATTTGAGCTAAAATTTCTAGACTTAGTTTGTATTTGCTTCCTAAATGAAGTATTTCTTCAAGATCATCCCAAGAACACAAGCTTCTGGGAAAGAAATAGTAAAGGGAAAATAATGAAAAGAGTTGCTGGTGGTAAAATATAGATAGAGAAGATAACACAATCTCCCATTCTTCTCTTTCAGCTGGTAACATAGCAAACTTTTGTGTATCTCACATTCTTGACCTGTGACCATCTCTCTCTCTAATAGCTAATATTTATTTAGTGCTTGCTACATGGCAGGCACTGTACTTAGTGCTTTTATAGTTATCTTATTTGATTCTCACAACAACCTTGCTCTTCATTCAATTATGTGCAACTGTTGTTTACTAAGGGTCTAGCTAGTATGTTTAAGGCATTATGCTACATACACATTGTGTGAAACATATAAAGATAAGACCCAATATTTCATCTCAGGGATCTTACAATGTGACTACTGATAGTTTCAGTCTAATTAGAGAGACGACATGGAAACAAATATATACATAGCAAGCTATATACAGGATAAATTGGAAATAGTTAAAAATGGAAAGAAATTAAATTAATAAGGGTTGGGGCAGATAGGTGACTCAGGAGTTTGAAAAATAGGAGTAGAGATGGGAGATCCTACCTTCAAATTTATCCTCAGATACTTTGTAGTGGTGTGACCCTGGAGAAGTCATTTAAACCCCATTACCTAACCCTTAGAGTGCTTTTGCCTTGGAACCAATAATTAGTGTTGATTCCAATATAGAAGGTAAGTTTTTTGTTTTTAAGGAATTAATAGGGGTTCAAAAAGACTTTCCATGGAAGGTGGGATTTTAGTTGGGATTTAAAGGAAGCCAAGGAAATCAGTAATCAAAGAAGAGGAGGGGAAGCATTCCAGGTATGGGGGACAGTCAGAAAAAATACCCAAAGTCTAGAGATGGAGTGATTTTTCATCTAACAGTCGAGGCAATTGTACTGACACTTTAAAGAATAGTTATTTAGGAGTAAGCTGTAAGAAGACTGAAAGATAGGAGGAGGGCTAAGTTATGAAAGATTTTGAATGCCAAGCAGAGCTTTTTTTCATATGTTCCTGGAGACAATAGGTAGTCACTAAAGTATATTGAGTGGGGAAGTGACATGATCCCACATGGTGTTTTAGGAAGTAACTTTTGTGACAATGGAGAGTGAATCTGTGTTTATTTGCTAAAAGTAAATGAGTTTGAATGGCCTGTGCAAAATCATATGACAGATGAATATCAGAAATATTTCTTTACTGAAAGTTCAGAACTTGATCTAATATCCCAGGTTGTCTATATTTACTGGGAGGGTAAAAATGTCAGAGAGAGGGAAGGAGAGAGGAAAAAAGAGAAGAAGGATAGACAATGGAATTCCTTTATTCCTGACATTCTGTAAATATAGACTGTGTACTACTGTATTTTTTCATTCATTCCTTTTAAAACTTTCCCATTCCAGGTTTCTAATCAAATTATCTGCAAGTGTTTGTAATCAGTTCACTTTAAGCAGGTGTATTTCACTATCACCACAAAGACTAGAAGTGTAGAACTCCATAGTCATTGACTTATAATATCAATAACCGGTACTTTAGAGGATTAGTAAAAGATATCTTCATTCACAAAAAAAGTCACTAGTTTCATTAGCATCCCAATTTTGTTAATAAAGGACAAAAAACATGATGAATATACTTCACTGCATCACTCAATTATTTTTTAAATGGCCAGACCAAATTTGGAATTATAGACTATGTGTTAAATTAGAAGGAATTGTTCGAGGCATAAATCAACCATAAAAAGATGTTTTCACTTTAGATACCATTGACAAAACAAGTCTAGCTATTAAAGAAAAAAGTAATTTTTGTTCCCTCTGCACAGAAATGTCCTCACCATTTTAAAGAAAAGGAGAATTATAAAAGCGTAACAACAACTATAAAAACAACAGAAAAAGTGATCTATGCACATATTTTATTTTATCATTGCCTCTATAATATGAGAGAACTGGCCAGAAAAAATACCCAGAAAAGTAAAGGAAACTGGAGATATAACTGTTATCTAGAAGGGGAACTTTGGGCTACTAGCCTTTGTGAAATAAATCACTGATTGTTTTAATGAGTAGAAACTGGCAGGTTTCCTATACAGGAAACAAGGCAAGTCAACAAGCATTTATTAAATATACCCCATGTGCCAGGTGCTGTGCCAAAGCATCAGTTAAGACTTTACTGTTTCTGAGAACTGTAATAAATGTAGTCATTAAACCTATATTCACTTTACTTGCCCTATTTTGCTTTACATGCCTAATGTTTCTTTTACACTTCCATTGGGGATGAAAACCCTGAACTTAGAATACCAATTATCTCAATTATATTTTCTCATTATTGAGAAATATGTTTATACATAAGAGAGAAAAAAGCCCTTGAGCTAAATTCTGACGAATAAGGGTCTTCTAAAATCCCATAATTCAGTGAGAGGCACACACTATATGTGTGTTACACAGTTACAAACATATCATAAGCATATAAAATATGAATTTTTAAAATTAGAGCCAGTGGAGTAATTCAAATTGTCCATTATCATAAAGTTTGAGGTAAATTATTTCAATGCTTATGCAGAGTAAAACCTCCATTTATTTTGTGCTCATTGATAAAATGGTGAAAATGAATGAGATTGCATAATTTTTAGGAAATGTACATTAACATTATATAAATATAATATATGTATATATGTACATATAGAAATATGTATGTGTATATATAGAGAGATATTTATTTATGTGTCTATATATTTTCACACACATTAATATATGTATGGATATTCCAGCATCTTGGTGAGTAAATAGTTCTGATGTAGTCAGCCTGAAAAGCTTTGAGATACTCTGGACACTGGCTTAAAGGGAACTTTTTTTTAATTTGAAAAAAATATTTAATTAATTGATTTAGAGTATTTTTCCATGCTTATGTGATTCATGCTCTTTTCCTCCTTTCCTCTCATTCCCCTCACATAGCCAATGAGCAATTCCACTGGGTTTTACATGTGTCATTGATCAAGACCTATTTCCATATTATTAATATTTGCACTAGCATGATCGTTTAGAGTCTATGTCCCCAATTGTATCCCCATCAACCCATGTGACCAAGTAGTTGTTTTTCTTCTGTTTTTCTACTTCCACAGTTCTTTCTCTGGATAGTGTTCTTTGTCATAGGTCCCTCAGAATTGTCCTGGATTATTCCATTGCTGCTAGTAGAGAAGTCCATTACGTTTGATTGTACCACAGTGTATCAGTCTCTGTATATATATGGTTCTCCTGCTTCTGCTCCTTTTACTCTGCATCAATTCCTGGAGGTCATTCCAGTTCACATGGAATTCTTTCAGTTCATCATTTCTGTTATTACAATAGTATTCCATCACCAACAGATACCACAATTTGTTCAGCCATTCCCCATTTGAATGGCATCGCCTCATTTTCCAATTTTTTTGCCACCACAAAGAGCGTGGCTATAAATATTTTTGTAAAAGTATTTTTCCTTATTACCTCTTTGGGGTATAAACCCAGCAGTGGTGTGGCTGGATCAAAGGGCAGTCTTTTAAAGCCCCTTTGGGCATAGTTCCATATTGCCTTCCAGAATGGTTGGATCAATTCACAACTCTACTAGCAATGCATTAATGTCCCAATTTTGCCACATCTTCTGCAGCATTTCTTGCTTCCTTTGCTGTAGTGTTAGCCAATCTGCTGGGTATAAAGGGAACTTCTTATTAAATTAATTGTGTAAAATTTTGCCAGTATCTTTTTTTAAGGCAAATATGAGATAAAGAGCTTGAAATACTATGTGGGTTTGAGTATAAAAGAGAAGATCTTTTAAACTGAAGAGCAGTAGTGAGAACCAGTAGATTCTTCTAATTCTTTATTTTCCTTTAAACTTTTTTTGTTAGATTCCACCCTCCAAGGATAGAAGCTTATTATTATTTTTTTAAATTAATCTTTCCTTAAGCCTATACTCTCTCTTCTCCCTCCTGCTCCCAGTTCCCTTATGCTTCCCTTTTGAGTTGAGTGCATTTTATACCAATCTCTATATATGTATATATTTGACAGCTTCAGAAAAAAAGTGTTATTCAAATGACTCTCATTCCTCCCACTCCTTTCATCTCTAATGCATAAGATTCTCAGATTTATTTATTCAGCTCCAAGCTTTATTCTAACTTCCACACTTGTATCTTCAGCTACCAACTGAACATTGTAAACTAGATGTCCTGAATTCATCTTAAACTCAACATATCCAGAACAACTTATTTCCTTGCTCTCCTATTTTTTCACAGGAAAATTCCTACATGAAAAAGTGTTTTATCCCATCTTCTCCAGTCAATATCCCCTCCTGTGATCCCTAATCTCTTTCTAATCTCAATTTAGTCTCTATTTACTGTTTTATTCCCTGATGCCTATAAACACACCCCTGACTCTACCATTCTCAAAAAAACAAAAACAAAAAAACCTTCCTTTCCACCTATCCCTGATAGCTATCATTTCATGTCCTTCCTTTTGTTACAAAAATTCATGAAAAGGCTTTCAACAATAAGTGCCTTAAAGTCAGTCAAAATAGTGGAACTGTAGAAAGTTATACAGTAAGCATCCCCCTATCTGTCCCACTCCCAAAAAAATAAATTCCAGACATATCTGGAAAACATGCCAATCAGAATCTTGATGAGAGAATCGAAGAAAAAGTTATAATGCATCATTAGTATAGCCTGAATTACATAGGGAGATAAGTATATAGACATATGGAATGGAGTATGGCCATGAATTCATAGTGTATGTTGCACTCAAGAATCCAGAGAAAGGCTGAGTACCAGAGTAAAAAAGTCACAAATAAATAAATCACATTCATTTATTGTGCAACATATAAGAAAACATACCAGATGATATTTCTATTGTCCTGAACTCAGTTGTAGGGCAAACAGAGGAAGGTACCTGAACCTAGTGAGGGCTTTCTGGAGAATGAGGCAATTATAGCCCTGGGCAAATATATCCAGAGAAGGATAAGTCCAGAAACAAGCAATAGTACTGTTGTTCAGACTGCAGGAGATGAATGGACATTCACTTTCACTTTTTAGTCTATTCTACTGCCTGCAGAAGAATAACCAAGGCAGGGATTGTAGACCACAGGGGACTCTGCAGTTTACTGTCTCTGAACCAGCAGAGTTTACAAGTTGGCTGATAAAAGCTAAGTTGAACAGTAGTATACTGTAGCTCAGTCCAAATCCAGGTACAGAAATCTGTCTCTGCCCTATTCTCTTCTCTCTATATACTATTTTGCTTAGCTCATCAGTACCCAAGAATTCAATTATCATCTCAAAGTCAATGATTCTTAAATCTATTTATCCAGTTCTAATCTATCTGCTGCCTTCTAGTCTCATGTCTCCAGAAGTTAGATATCTCAAACTGGAGTTCCTCTAGACATCTTGAACCCAACACATCCAAAAAAAAAAAAAACCCTCTAACACTCTCCCAAAATTGCCTCATTATCCAAACTACCCCATTACTGTTGAGGATTTTACCATTTTCTCATTCTCTCAAGAATGCAACCTAGTTTCCCCTCAGTTCTTCTCTCTATCTAACCTTTACTCCTAAATCCATTCAGTTGCCAAATCCTGTCAATTTTATGCTTATAAATTCTCTTCCATAGACTCCTTTCTCCCTCAAAAAGAATTATTATTCTTTGGGTTATGATCATCTGATTGTGGTTTCCTTCGCAAACTTTTAATTTAAGGAATTATACCCTTCCCACCCAATATTAGTTCTGTGAAGAAACAAATATAAATCCCAAATAAATCCACTTATCCAATATGAAAGCAAAGAGAAATAGAGAAAGTATGAAAATGAGAATATATGCCAGACGATACACAGAGTAAATGAGCTCTACCATTGGGAACAAGGTAACTCATCCAGGAGAACAAGAGTCTCAAATTTCACCCCAGGGAAATTCTACAAAGATTCTAGTGTAGCAAGCTGGGAATACTGCCAACTCCTTTCACATCAAGCTCTTCCCAGAATCTTCTCCTTCTGTGACCTACAGAGAGGCTGGCATTGTATATCTTCCCTCCTAGAACTGAAAGCTAAAAGAAGCTCTCCATCTTCTTTCTCACCCTCATCAACTACCCCCTATTCCTCAGACATGGTGCATTGAATAATAAAGATCTATGGCAGCTAGTGGAGAGAGAGCCAGGTTTAGAGATGTAAGGTCCTGTATACAAATGTGGCCGTCATCACTTCCTACCTGTGTGTCCTGGGGCAAATCCCTTAACTCCAATGACCTAATCCTTACTGCTCCTTTGCCTTGGAACCAATATTTAGTATTGATTCTTAGATGAAAGCTAAGGGTTTGAAAAAATAAGAGAATCCCATGCCAAGGATTTAATTGCTTTATATTTTAATAAATAACATTTAGTAAAAAAATTTTAAAATCATATTGTTAGCTTAGAATTTATCTAACAAATAAAATGGTGGTAAAATGGATAAAGTTAAAATTTTAAAACCCATCCTAAAAAGAGGAATTTAGAAGGACTACCTTGTTTTGTATTTGGAAACCAGTTACCAAGTATCAATTAATAAACATATTCTTTTTTTTAAGACAGCCTATGCTAAAGAATGAAAAAGCCATTAAGGTAGGAAGTTTGAATTCAAGAAGTGACTCTAGAAACCTTCTTGAAATAAAGATAAACTGGAATGATGGCTTCTTCCCCTTCCCTTTCTACTTCTCTTTCCTGTTGTTCTTCCTCTCTTCTTTTTGTCCTTTTTTTCCTCTCTTTTTCCTTCTCTTTCTTCTCTTCCTCTTTCTCCATCAAGTATGATTTGGAGGTAACAAGTCAATCAGCATGATATCAGTGTGTAAGGAAATCTTTGTGATCCCCCCACTCCCATTTACAACTTTGCTTTGCTTTGATTCCCAATATGGGAAGATATTGTAATCATATCATAAAATTAAAAGCTTAGCCTAAGCATTTCAAAAGTGAAGTAATGTCATCAAGTCCAATTCAAGCTTATTTATGTATGCATGGTGATTTTTGCTTCCCTATGAGCTAAGTGTATTTCATTGTGTGACAACCTATTTTGCAAAGACATGGCAGCGATAGGCTACACAAATCAAGTTAAAGTGTATAAAGAGCATCAATTCTGTGAGCCAATATAACAAAGTAATTAGAACCTCACAAGAAAATGTGTTCTTTAAACTTTTTCTATTTTATATGCTAGTACATATTAACCTCCAAGATATGATATTTTAGAGCAGAAAAAGTTTATAATTGGTAGTATAGTTATTAAAGTCATATTGACTGCTGAGCAGCATAAGATTGTGAATTTAAAAGAAAAAGAAAACTAGTGCTTATCAGAAAGTCAAGGTACCACTGTTGACTTAAATTTAAAGGGAATATATCTCTATCCTGAAATTTAGCTGGTCCAAAATTTGTCAAAGGCTTGAATTAATTTTGCAAGGTTTACACAGTTCAATTTAAACAAACTACATGTTAACATCAAAAGAAAGCAATAATTTGAGCTATCTAATGTGACTATGAAAATGCAAATGGACCTCAAAACTGACTTGAAAAAAAATTCTCTTCCAGGAAGGAAGCTGTGAGCTTAATTACAATGATTGCCTTATACAGACCTGCTCCACTGGGTTTCTTTGTGTTGCTGGAATAAACAATGTCACCTGCATACCTGCTAGCCTCCAAAGTAGCAGTAGTATTTATCCTGAAACATATGGAGTGCCCCCTGCTGGGCCATGGGGCAGTGGCTTTTCAGCAGTGTGGCCTACACAACTTGAGAGTAAAATGAATACACCTCAAGGTAAGAGAATGAAAATATATATTTTAAAGTCGGCATATCAGAATTGTCCTATTATTGTTTATATAGTTCAAAAACCATATCTAGATGTAATTTCTTCTATCTTTCCTTTAAAAATATAATATACTTTTAAAATTGTATTTGAGTTCTTGGTAGCATAAACTCATTTTTGAGAAATGAGGTGTATTAGAAAGAAAAATGAGTTTTGGATCAGTGGGCATGGGTTTGAATCCTGGCTCTCTCACTTATTGACTAAATTACGTGTAGTAAACCACTTAATCTATCAAATTTTCTCAGTGAGCAAATATTTTTGATTAATAGGTAAATGAGACAAAAAGATCTAAAAGACCTCTGAGGTTTTTTCCTAGCTTTCTGTCTCTGATTTTATTATAGAATCAGTGACCAACTATATACCTTGTTCTCACTATAGTATTTTCCTGAGTTGTATAAGTCATATATCCACAAACTTGTTGGGAAATTATTTGTACCACATTTTTTGTTGATATGCACAACTAAGGAGATTTTCTGAAGCTTGATCTTAGTAGTAGTGGCTAAGAGCTATCCTCAGAATCAGGAAAATTTGCTGTTCAAGTTCTGAATCTAAAGCATTCTGGCTGTGTGACAATGACTAATTCATTTAATCTAATAGTGCCCAAGGCAACTTTATATACAATAAGTGCAAATTAGTTCCCAACTCATTTAATGGAGCTTTTATCCTTGCTGGAACCACAGGATCATAGATGTAAAGCTGAAGGGATCTTCAGAGGTCATTAAATCTCTTCATTTTATAGCAGAGGAAACTGAGGTCTAATGAGCTAGTGATTGACAAATGTAAACTTTGAACTCAGGTCTGCTAACTGCAGATGTTATTGCTGTTCATTATGTCACTGTATTGTGAATTTCCTACACTAATAAAATAATAAATTTGATTTTAAAATTAGCCCTATCATAAAATGAATACATTTTACTTTCTTGGACCCATTAGCTTATTTTTCATCATTTCTAAATATGTTTATGTCAACAGATTATTATAGGTATTTTCTTTGATTCCCTTATAAAATGTGACATATAAAAATATTAGTGGTTTTTTGGGGTGGATGGGTATGGTCTTCTGAGAACTTAAGGCACAAAAGTCATTTTGATTATGACATAGAATGAATGTCTCTAATTTTTAGTTACAAACTTAGTAAAACATATATCATGTTTTTTACGTTTATTTATTTAATTTATCATTTTAGAATATTTTTCCATGTTTACATGATTCATGTTCTTTCCTTCCTCATCTCCCATCCCCCTCCCATAGCCAATGAGCAATTCCACTGAGTTTTACATGTGTCATTGATCAAGATCTATTTCCATATTATTGACATTTGTACTAGGGTGATTATTTAGAATCTACATCCCTAATCATATCTCCAACGACCCATGTGATCAAGTAGTTGTTTTTCTTCTGTGTTTCTGCTCTCACAGTTCTTTCTCTGGATGTGGATAGCATTCTTTCTCACAAGTCCCTCAGAATTGTCCTGGGTCACTGCATTGCTGTTAGTAGAGAAGTCCATTACATTTGATTGAGCCACAGTGTATCAGTCTCTGTATAATGTTCTCCTGGTTCTGCTCCTTTCGCTCTGCATCAATTCCTGGAGGTTGTTCTAGTTCACATGGGATTCTTCCAGTTCATTATTCCAGTTATCACTTTAGTATTCCATCACCAACAGATACCACAATTTGTTCAGCCATTCCCCAATCAAAGGGCATTCCCTCATTTTCCAATTTTTTGCCACCACAAAAAAACGTGGCTATAAATATTTTTGTACAAGTCTTTTTTCTTATTACCTCTTTGGGGTATAAACCCAGCAGTGGTATGGCAGACAGTTTTTTAAAGCCCTTCAGGCATAGTTCCAAATTGCCTTCCAGAATGGTTGGATCAATTCGCAACTCCACCAGCAATACATTAATGTCCCAATTTTGCTACATCTCCTCCAACATTTATTACTTCCCTTTGCTGTTATATTAACCAATCTACTCGGTGTGAGGTGGAATCTCAAAGTGTTTTGATTTTCACTTCTCTAATTTATAAAAGATTTAGAATACTTTTTCATGTGTTTATTGATAGTTTTGATTTCTTTATCTAAAAATTGCCTTTTCAACTCCCTTTGCCCATTTGTCAATTGGAGAATGACTTGCTTTTTTGTACAATTGATTTAGCTCCTTATAAATTTGATTAATTAGACCTTTGTCAGAGGTTTTTGTTATAAAGATTTTTTCTCAATTTGTTGCTTCCCTTTTAATTTTGGTTGCATTGATTTTGTTTGTACAAAACCTTTATAATTTAATGTAATCAAAATTATTTTGTTTTCCATTTTGTAATATTCTCTATCTCTTGTTTGGTCTTAAAATCATTTCTTTCCCATAGATCTGACAGGTATCATTTCATGTTATTAAGTGTTATCTAGTGATCAGTTGTAGAAAAGGTAGGCTATTTAAAAGACACAATTTTTGTTTAGGGAAGACATTTTAAAGGAACTTTTACTTTGAAAGTGAGATAATCATTTCCACTTTTTACTTCTTTTCTCGTTACAGTAGCATATTCCTTTTAAGAAATGTATAATTTTGGTTATATGTCCTTCTACTGTAGATAAACATAGTCGATAGTTAAATGAAAAAATGCATTGGTATCTATTAGAGTTCTAGTACGTTTTGTCAAAGAGCCACTTGATATTCTCAATGGAAAACGTTTGTAATTTCTTCATGTTAAATTAATTTACCAGTCTTTTGATTTGGAAAATATAATACTTCTCTTGTGAACAATACCATGTTTTCTGAATTAGGCCCTCATATTGAACTTAAATAATTGGAGATGTTGCATTTAGTCAACTTTTGAGAACTTAAAGAGCTTTCTTTTACTTTTATTAAGAATATGATTTATAGAGTTGTATTGTTCTGTACATATGCAAGGTTAAAAATTAGTTGAGTTAGGGTGGTAATTAAATTTACTAAAGATTCAGCACAGGGACAAAGTTATTCAAAGAAACAAATAAAAAAAGCTTCTTCTAATACTTGTTGCTTTCTCCTTTCTCTAAAGATTCACAAAAACCAGATATCTTCTTCAGGCCCAAAGATGTCTCACAGACTCATTTGATCAAAGTAAGCCTAATAACATCCTTTGAAGACAATGAGCCAGAAGGACTCACTGCCAGTGGAGCTTCTACCCTAGATCCTCTTTCTTTTCAATTTCTGAAGACTGGTGAACATACTTCAGCAATGATGAACTCAGTATTAAAATCTGTATCTCAAGTGTCTAGGCAGACTTCAACTGAAGCTTTGGATAAAGATTTTTTGTTCTCATTTATCACTAGTTCTATGACAGTTTCTATTTTTCCTACACAAGTCTCATCATTAAAGAACCATCAGACTATTTCCTTATCTGCCACAGACATGAGTTCAGTAATTAGCAGCATTCCAGGGGATGAGATTGAATTAAATAGTCACTCATTTCTCTCCCATGGATTTCTGCTTAAAACTACTTCTATATATGCACCTCCTATTTCTCCTAGCGGGACTCAAGAGGATACCAGAGAATATTCAGCTTTTTCCTTGGCATCAGTAGGAGAATTTCACTGGAGTTCATTGAGCTTCTCAATGACTCTTGATTCTCCTGCTAAGACAATAATACCCCAACAGGTAGCGCCCTCAACCTTACCAGTGTTGCATAAAACCAGTGAACAAACATCCCTTCCTGATGAATATCTAGTTAAGAGTATGGCATCCAGCATAAACATCTCATTGCAGCCTGCTGATTCTCTTAGTGAGCTAAGCCAAACGTGTGTGACATGTTCTATGACTAAAATGAAATCCTCCGATGAATGCTCAGTTCAGGCTTTGCATAGCAAACAGTCTCAGTTTTATGAACCAGTTTGGATGAACTCAGCAATATTAAGCAGCTGGTATACACTAACAGGAACTACAACAATTACTTCTGGGCATTCATTTTCTTCTTTGACTGAAATAACACCATCAGTGGAGCTCACAGAGCTTTCACCTCCATTTTCTTTTAAAAGGAGCCTGGAAAATTTCCTCGGAGAAAGAACGACATCTTTGTCAGAGAGCACAGCAAACAATTTGAATGTTTATCCATGTTTCAGTTCTCTGTGTTCATACATTGCCCCTTCTCTGACCAGCTTTTTAGACTCTCCATTTCCGGAAATGACTAGAAAACTGTATTCTACTGATCAGTCTATATCAAAGCAACATTACCTAACTCAGCTACTGAAGCAAGACATTCAACTGCCTGAGGTATCTCATGAACCACAAAGTAGTCACTTAACAGATAGTTCTATTTTTGAACCAAGTTTACAGAGCAATCTAGATGGAACTTTAAAGCCATTTTTAGAACCAATTCAACAAAATGACCTTAAAAATCAATTTATTCTTACAGAAGTCCTGGATAAAGGTTCAATGACTGAAGTTTTAAAAAAGCATTTGATGCCAAATTTTAGCCAGATGTCTTATTCTGTTTTGTTTGACCAGTCAAAGCATAAACACACACATCTTCCTAAATCTAGTCAGATATCTGAGTTAGCATCTCATGCCCCTTCTCTGACTTCAGTGTCAACATTACAAGAAATAGGTAGCAACTCTCCAGATGTCTCATCCATGATACTTCCAACAGCTGTGCAAGATGAGGAATCCCCTACAGGTCTGAATACTTCCATCCCCAGATTGGTTACACTTCCTTCATTGGAGTCCATTCAACCATCTGATCAACTGCTGCCTCCTGGTGAGTTTTTACTTTCTCTTCAGTAAACTTTGAAAGACAAGTCATTTTTCTGCAGGCATAAAAGTGGCTATTATGGTCACTAGGTCTTCAATAGCATCATTGTAATTGTAACAGCAGCAAGTTTGATGGTAATAGTATCTGCTACTCTCCCTGCCATAGATAGATAGTTATTTTTCATGTACTGTGCAAAAGGTATCAGATCAATACAGAAAAGGTAAAAGTAGACTGCAGACTGAAATACCACTTGCAAATAGTCAGACTCTGATCAACTTTTTACATTGGGTCTTTCAGAGTTTACAAATAACTTCTATTATTCTCATTTCTTAAAATTGTTTGTCAACTTGGGTACAATCTAAAGAACCATAATCTTTATATTATCTTATTTTGTTCTATTTTATTTTAAGTGAAAAGGTCAAGGGAATTTCATTTCATTTCATTGTCACATCTTACCTGATATGCATTTTGTTAATATAAATATGTGGTGCTATTATTAAAGTTCATTTCAGTCTTTCTCAAATTCATATTCTTCATTCAGTTTTTTGGCATTAAAAAGGTGATTTGAAAATTTGTAGAATAGAGTTTTGCAAGGTAGAAATTAACTAATAAAAACAAATATGTTTACTTGTAGAAAAGAGATCTTTTATAATATGTGAAAAGTATTTTGGAAACCAATAATATACTTACCAGTTATCTTTGATTATAGGCAAATTTTAAAAAAATTCTGTATATCAGAAAAGGAAGTATCAGCATTCTCACTCTCATGAATGACTGGTAAATATTGAATTATTTTCTACTTATCTCTACTTTATTCTGTCAATTATAAAATCAAAAGAAGCAAGATCTCCTTTCACCACACTGAGTAGTCCTTAAGCTCCTACCACCAGTCCCAATTTCATTTTCTTAGATGAAAAATTGTAGTGACTAATGAATATTTTTACAGTATAATTAGGTATACTGGCCCCTATCCTGGTTGTTTTTTTTTTAATTTAAACATTTATTAATAATCATTTTTAACGTGGTTACATGATTCATGCTCCTACTTTCCCCTTCACCCCCCGCACTCCCCCCACCCATGGCCGACGCACATTTCCACTGCTTTTGTCATGTGTCCTTGATCAAGACCTATTTCCAAATTGTTGGTGGTTGCATTGGTGTGGTAGTTTCGAGTCCACATCCCCAATCATGTCCACCACGACCCATGCATTCAAGCAGTTGCTTTTCTTATATGTTTCCTTTCCTGCAGTTCTTCCTCTGAATGTAGGTAGAGTTCTTTACCATAAATCCCTCAGAGGTGTCCTGGGTCATTGCATTGCTGCTGGTACAGAAGCCCATTACATTCGATTTTACCACAGTATATCAGTCTCTGTGTACAATGTTCTTCTGGCTCTGCTCCTTTCGCTCTGCATCAGTTCCTGGAGGTCTCTACAGTTCACCTGAAACTCCTCCAGTTTATTATTCCTTTTAGCACAATAGTATTCCATCACCCGCATATACCACAGTTTGTTCAGCCATTCCCCAATTGAAGGACATACCCTCCTTTTCCAGTTTGTTGCCACCACAAAAAGCCTAGCTATAAATATTTTCCTACAAGTCTGTTTATCTATGATCTCTTTGGGGTACAAACCCAGCAATGGTATGGCTGGATCAAAGGGCAGGCATTCTTTTATAGCCCTATGAGCATGATTCCAAATTGCCAGCCAGAATGGCTGGATCAGTTTACAGCTCCACCAGCAATGCATTAATGTCCCAATTTTGCCACATCCCCTCCAACATTCATTACTCTCCCCTTCTTTCATTTTAGCCAATCTGCTAGGTGTGAGGTGATACCTCAGAGTTGTTTTGATTTGCATTTCTCTAATTATTAGAGATTTGGAACACTTTCTCATGTGCTTATTGATACTTTTGATTTCTTTACCTGAAAATTGCCTATTCATGTCTCTTGCCCATTTATCAAATGGGGAATGGCTTGATTTTTTTATACAATTGCTTTAACTCCTTGTATATTTGAGTAATTAGACCCCTGTCAGAGTTTTTCCTTATAAAGATTTTTTCCCAATTTGTTGTTTCCCTTCTGATTTTGACTACATTATTTTTGTTTGTACAAAAACTTTTTAGTTTAATATAATCAAAACCATTTAATTTACATTTTGTAATTTTCTCTAACTCTTGCTTGGTTTTAAAGTCTTTCCTTTCCCACAGATCTGACAAGTAAACTATTCTGTGTTCACTTAACTTGTTTATAGTTTCCTTCTTTATATTCAAGTCGTTCACCCATTCTGAATTTATCTTGGTGTAGGGTGTGAGATGTTGATCTAGACCTAATCTCTCCCATATTGTTTTCCAAATTTCCCAGCAGTTTTTGTCAAATAGTGGAGGTCTCCCTTTTCATCTTTGATACTATCAATTTGGTTTCCTTCTTTCCTTTTTTATTAGATTGACCAGTACTTTGTCTATTTTATCTGTTTTTTCAAAGTACCAGCTTCTAGTCTTATTTATTAATTCAATAGTTTTAATAATTTCTTCTTGTAATTTCAACCACCACCACCACCACCACCCCTGCCTTAATCCTATTTTTTTTGTTTTAAGTTGTTGAGATACTATCATCCTTCCAATCACCTAGCTTCACAGCCTAAGAATGATTCTTCTGATATAATAATATTCAGAGGGATTTATTGAGAGAGAAAAATTCAACAGACATGTAGGATAAAGTCTTCCCAGCAAGGAAGACTACCCACTGAAAAAGTTATGACCAGAATTTGTACCATAAATGGGAAGGGAACACACCTCCACATCAGCTCCTAAACAGGCAGGATATCCAAGCAGGAAAATATGATGAGGTACTTCTGAACAGGAAATGAACAAAATGTGGAATGTCCAAGAAGGAATTAGAGGATTATTTTCAGTTTATAAAGGTGGGTGGGGAATATCCAAGCAGGGGATGGGATTAGGGGCTCCTTTTACATTTCATCACCAACTATTAAAGGAAGAAAGTCCTTAAGGTTACTTCATTAGAATATCTGGTTGGGCATTGTCTATTCAACTAATTTCATCACAGCTGCCATGGTGGACTCCAGGTCTGGATTTAGCAAGGATTCTAACAATCAGACTGTACATTATTATAATTTTAAATGTCACTGTATTCTATTATAATATATAATTATTATTATATAACATAACATATAATCATCACTATATAACATATAATACTAACTATAGATAAATATACAACTAATAAGTATATAATAAAAATAATAATCCGTGTTATATTTAAATGTTTATATTTAATACCTGCCTACATTTCTCATGTATTGGCCAAACTATTTCCCTTTTTTCTTGCAAAATCTTCCTGGTTAAAACTTAATGCTTACACACCAGAGTTTGATTAATTTGAAGTTCAATGATTATTGATAATTATTTTAAACAGGATAGTTATAATCATTTCTATTTTTTCTTCCTTTACAAACTTACTATTTATTTCTTATCTGTTATCTTGGCCTTATATTCCTGGGGCTAATTCACTATAGATTTTGTCTGTCATGCTGTTAGTGAATATATTTAATAAAAATAGTTCTATCCAAAGTATCTGTTTTATTCTTATTCTGATTTAATTGATTTCTTTTTATAAAGTTATTGCCAAGTTTTATGTAATTAAAATATTAATTTTGAATTAATAGGAGAGAATGGAATAGGCATTCATAAAAGCCTATTATGTACCTGTGCTAAGCAAGTTACAAATATTATCTTCTTTCATCTTTTATGTTCTCTTCTTTCTTATGCTATGAGTATTTGTCTCATTGACCTGAAAAATAGAACTACTAATGTAGTTATAAGGGTTTTCATCGAGATAGGCATATTAATCTGAGAAGGCACATTGAATCTTAATACTGGAACTTGCACTGAACTGCAGAAGGTGGGAGTGCGCATGCAGATTTTAGAAAAAGGATTACCTGATAGTATAATGTTACTGACTAGTGAGAGGCTAGGATGCTTAAAAGGTACTTAAGAATTAGTTGTCTTTAGGAGGCTAAGAGTGGAACTAGGTTATTCAGATTTGATTGTCTTCTTTCAAATACAATCCCCCAGGGCAGAGGATTATTTTCTGAGAGGTAGGCAAAATAGATTCATAGTCAAACCAATTCAGTCTTTTGAGTTTTTTGTTTTAACTTCTGAGAATCAGTAATGGGATTAAGTAAAATAATGGCAGTACTAATCCATAATTGTAAAATATATTAACCTTCTTTTTGTATTTTATGATATTATTTTTCCTGATTTACTATATACACTTAGAATTTATTGTGGTATAAGGTCTAACATGCCAACATAAACCTATTTCTCACCACAAATCTTTGCAGTTTGTGTTCTTTGTTTTTAATAGGAGGTAACTATGTATTAATTTTTTTTTGTAGACCTGCTTACTTAGAATTTCATTGTATTTTATTTTTAAAATATTCAGGTCCAGGAAATGTTGATAATTAGGTCTTTACAATAGAGGTTTGAATCTCTTGGCATCTAATTTCTACCTTCCTACTATTGATTACAGCTTTTAATTAGTATTTTTGAATTTTTATAACTCCAAATGAACTTTGCTATAACATCCAAATGAACTTTGCTATAACTCTGTTTCTCACTGCCAATTCTAAGTTCTTCCCTACCACACCACTCAGTGTTCTCTCCTTTTCTGAGATCCATATTATATGCATCTTTCACATGAACAAAAGCATGGTAATTTTTGTATACCAATTTTCAGGATATTCCCCTTCCTTTCTTAACAAAGTCAGTACCTGGTTCACAAACTTTCTCTCCTCCCTAACTCTTGATCTCATACTATTTAGTTGATTTTACTAAACTATGTACTTCCATAGAACATAAACTATTTAATTCCATAGAACTTTTAAAGGAAATTTAGTTATTTCATCCATCAAAAAGTCTCTCAGATATCTTCTAAGATTTTAGTAAATAGGAATTCAACAAAAAGTTGAATCATGTCTTTACTATTAATATAAAAAGAATTTTATGTTTGCAATGGTGGTTGCTACTATCATGTTAAATGTCATGTTTACAGTCCAAGTAGAAGAACCATTCTCACAATTAGTATTGGATACTGCTTGGGTTTTAGTTTCTCAATAAGGACTATATACAGACCTCCCCACCTACACTAGTTTTCCCCACATATACACACTCAAAAAGGTAACTGGATGGAGTAACCTCCAGAACTTTATCTCCTAAAGCAACAAGGGGAAAACATTATAGGAGGGAGAGGGGTTGTCATTCAGACTCAAGATGATTTATTTTGAGGTGTCTGATAGGAATATGCCAATTCATTGTTTTTAAGGGAAATATAATGTTTTTTACATTTCAGAAAAGGCATGAAACAAGAAAGAATTGTATCTAGAAGTGAGAGCCTGACCAAAAAAAATGTCCAAAACAGATTTTTTCCCCCAAAACTACCACAATAACATGACACTTGCTTTAGGAAATATGTACACATTCTTCTTCCATCCATTTACCTACCTACCATTAAAGAAAAAAATATTTTATTTGGACTTGTTTTTCCCTTTTGTCCACTCATTCTATAGGTAGAAAAGTTAGTAACATAATCTATCTTTTCTATTTACCTCCTTCCAGAGTAAATTAATATTCCCTCTGTATGATTTGCCTAAATGCTACTCTCAGAGAGAAGAACCAAGACTTAATTGTTAAGATAGTCTGAAAATATGAATCAAACATTAAGATCCCAAAACAATTGAGTAACAAGAAAGGGATATTGCCATTGTCTAGCATGGACTAGCTGACTTGAGTATCAAAATGATTGTCTGCAGTGCCTAATGTAGGGCTTAGATTGACTTCCTTAACCTTTTGGATTTTAACAGGAGGAATTTGAATGTGCTGATTCTTAACATAGTTTTCATCTACTTAGTTACTTAATCTAACCTAGGTTACTTTAACCTACATCCCAAGGTAGCTCTCCATGTCAGTTTGAGAGTTAATGGCAAAAAAGTATAAATGAGAGGCTAACCTGTGAAATTCATTTACATTTATCTCTGAAATGATGCCATGAAAGGCTGTCAAGTTAAAACATGTAACCCAAGGGGCATCTAGGGGGCTCATTGGTTAGAGAGCCAGGCCTAGAGATGGGAGGTCCTGGGTTCAATTTGGCCTCAGATATTTCCTAACTGTGTGACCCAGCACAAATCACTTAACCCACATTTCCAAGCCTTTGCCACTCTTCTGCCTTAGAAATGATCCTTAGTACAGATTCAAAAGCAGAACACAAAGGATTTTAAAAAATAGAAAAGAAACGTGCTGCCTAAGTCGAAACTGCTTTGATTTAATTGAAAACTGTGGGCCTGTAGAAATTATTGAAAGGCTGATACTAAAAATAAGAAATTCCAGTTACTTTATCCTTTGCTTTGGAGGACAGGAGACAAATGAGAGTAACAGGAAATGTAATCATTTTTCACTCTAAAATGAAAAACCAAACAGATTTGTACCACTCTCTTTTTACTACAGGTGCACCTAATCCCTTCTTTGGCAATATTTCTTCCTCTTTGGATTCAACTGTTAGGCATAATACACTATCTCATATTTGCATTCTAATGTCTTCAAAGATAGGATTAAACATATGCAGGATAAGAAGTATATTTCATGATTGAAAATGAAAGTACATACTTTGTCTCATAAGCAAAACTATAAGAAGGCTTTATTTCATGTTCTGTTCCATTAGATATCCAAAATATAGATATATGGCAAACCATAAAGAAATAATTTGAGAATTTAGCCTATGGTGTTAAGATTACAGCATAACACATAGGCAACAGGTTGGTATAGTGGAAAAACAGCTTTCGAGGTAAATGACCTGGTTCATGTTTACTACCTATGTGACTTTGGACAAGTCACTAAACCTTTTTGGGACTCATCTATGAAATGAGAAGGTTTAACACTTGATACTCAAGAGCCCATCCATTTCTAGTTCCACAATTCCATGAATTATTGAGATATAGTTTATATCAATAAAACTAACAGTAAAAATAAAAATTAAAGATATCCATAGAATAAAACATTATAAAAATATCTTTGAAAAGACTAAGGATGTTGTCATGAGATTTTTGTAATGTCCATTTGGTTTACTATACTAAATATTTTAATATTAAGTAAGAATCTAAACACATTTAAATGATTGTCTAATAGGCACTATATATCGTATATTAAAGTAAAAATGTGTTTGAATAAACTATGGAACTTAGGAGTGATACACTAGTGCTGAGCCGGAGGTAAATTAGAGCTTTATGAATTCCCTGAAAACAGGTCAAATAAAAAAACACTATTTTTCCTTCTACTGTGATATGCATTCAATATTTATAGACCCAAAGGGGGTTTTCTTTTTCTATTCTCTTCCATAGTTTCTACAAAAGAGTATTGTTACTGTTACACTGGAAATTAAAATTAAACCTTACTTGTCATCCTGGAAACCTTAAGCAGAAAGAAAACTACCCTGATTATATTTAGAAGGTAATAAATGTTTTCCTATCTAATGTTTGTACTTAAAACATGGGGAAAACAAGCAGGATCAACATTTTTAACATCAGGGTATCTGAGTCTTAGTAATCTTGATTTTAGTCTGGACTTATGATTCTATCAGTTTAGAAATTTCCTCTACCAATGCAGACCAGCAAATTCTCAGTAACTTAGTCATAGAGAATTTACTTGAAGCACTGAAAAATCAACTGACTTACTGAAGGTCACACAATTATTTTATGTCAGAATTGAGTTTTCTGAGGCTAGCAATGATTATGTGAATGTATCTATACATGCATGAATTATGGATGTGTATATGTAGGACATGTAATTTCATTGGTAATGGAATTCCCAGGGAGGAAACTCCTGCTACAAGTGCATATCAACACCTGATTTTCAATTAAAATACTTTAAACTTGCCTGGGGCATTACAAGGCTATATATTGAAGGCAGTAGTGAAACAAGATATTCTCTTTTCCCTAAGAAATTATTCGTTCAGTTTCCCATGAAGTTTTGCCTCTAATTTCAAAACATTCTTTCTATTCAGGTTAGTTGAAAAGAAAATTTCAAGTATAACTTCATGTTTAGAAGGCCTATTCAAGTTTATTGCTGCATAGAAATGTCTGGCATAGCTCCTTTAGGGGTGTTATTGATACATCACTTTTTAAAATCTCTTCTTTGAATATAAAAATGAGACCAGGTCAACTCTGGCATATTCAGCACTTATTTTTGCCTAAATGACAGCTATCAGGCAGATAGCTTTTTTTGTAGAATTTGATCTTTTCTGTAGAATTTCAAAATCAACTTAATGTCTGTAGGCTTCAATTTCTTCATGAGTAAAGCTAAGAAAAGGTCATTACTATAATAGATCATCTTTAATATCTCCTTTAAAGGTCTTTCAAGCCTAGTAGCAACAATTGCCCTGCAAAGATGATCTTGCACAACATGCAAGGGATATTATTCCTTCCCCAGAAACTCAACTACCATACTGCCAGGATGGTAGGGGCCACATTCATATGCCAGGGGATAATGGAAATTAAATCCCTATTTCTAGACATCTGCAAGTTTCTATCACAAAGTCCACTAAAACCAATTTCCTCTATATTCCTTTTGCACTTTGCAATCCAGACCTTAGTATCTAATCCAGATTCTCTTTTTTAAGGTATAGTTTCCCATCAATGATCTCTGTTTTGGTGCCATACGTTTGAAGTATAATGGACCACCTCTGCTCTCTGATTTTGCATGTACACATTTCTATGGTGAAAGGAAGGATACCCCACAATCTTAGAAAATCCATGTAAAATATTCTGCGTTTCTTTTTTGTTCTTTACAAACTTTAATTTTTTATTTTTTAACTTTTAAAAAGAAATGGTGCATATTTTTGGCATTAAAAGATAAAATGTATTGATATTATACAATAATCTTCATATACTTTATGCATTTCTGAATTTCTCAACTTTTTCTGTGTTATCTGCTTCCCTTCCTATGTCATCCGCTGCTTCCACAAAACTCCCCAAGAATTCCCATTTAATTTTTTATTCTGACCTTTAATATATAAAAAGGGCAATGGGAGATATCACAACATAGAAGAGATTCCTATAATCTTTTTACAGATAGATGATTGATTAACTCATAAACATTTTACTACTTTCCCTTTGTTATAGCAACCTCTGGGAAGAAGATGGAGATCAACTTGAGTGACCACTAGCAATTATGGAATTTAGAATTTACCCAGATGGAATGAATAAGTTCAAGGCTTTAATTGAAATAACTCAAGGGGTAGGATCAAGGATGAGGAAGATAGTTTGGGGATGGCTATGCTAAAGTTAGGTACTAAAGTGGGCTAATCAGTTGTCAATCAGATTGGCAGCTGGCTAGAGAAATCCCTTCTCCCTCTCAGGCCCTGGTCAAGCCTGGCTGTGGCTTTAACCAGGTGGAGTGAGGGTTTATGAGATTCTTCTTGATGATTAGATGTTGATGTATGTGTCTCAGCCCTATTCAGCAACTCATTGAATTGATATTAAAGGCAATAGGATATAGGTACTAGTGCAGGTCTATAAGCCTACCCACCGACCTCCTGGGACCCTGTTCTCAAGAGTGAGACCACGAAAGGATCAGCTCCTGGGTTTTTATAGTGGTGGCAGCAACTGTCTTTTGCCCTTGGCTCATGCTATCTGGGTAAATTCTAAATTCCATAACTGCCAGTTGTCACTCAAATTGATCACCATCTTCTTCCCAGAGGTTGCTATAACACCTTCTCCAACCCCAAGTTTCAAATTCCATCATGTGCTGAAGATCTATATCATTCCAAGAGATTCAAGGCATCAATGAATGCAAATTGATTGATGAAAATCAATCAACTAATATTTATTAAATTCCTACTATGTGCCATGAATTGCACTATGTGCTGCAGATACAAAGAATGACCAAAAAATAGTCCCTGCTGTCGCAAAGCTCACAACTGAATTGTGAAAATGACATACAAATAACTTTGTAAAAACTATCTAATAGATAGATAGACAGATAGATAGGTGGTAGAGATAGGGTCCCAACCATCTGGGATCTGACTAAAGTCAAGAATAGAATGAGATCATGAACAGAGACTGTAGTTTCAGAAAGTTCTGTACAATTGAATCATATCAATAAAAATAAAAATCACTTTCTTGTGATATCCTGAGATAACCAATAATAACAAGGGAATACTTCTCTTATATAATACTGAAGTCTATTCAACCTATATTATCAACCTAACCTAGAAAAAGAGTTGCTCGAAACCTCATTATAGTAAATAGACTATGGAATATTTTATTCAGAGATGAAATTTATGAGTCCTAAATCCCTTCTGATCTTGTTCTTCCTCTGTTGTGAGGGGGAGAGAGATAAAGAGAGAGAGGAAGGGGGAAAGACAGACAGAGAGAGAGAGAGAGAGAGAGAGAAAGAGAGAGAGAGAGAGAGAGAGAGAGAGAGAGAGAGAGAGAGAGAGAGAAACATTCATACTGTTGTGAGTCTATAAAGGTTGAAGGAACCATTCATCCTTTCCTCTCTATTTTATAGCTATGAACACATCTAGGGAAGGATTTGGATGGAGGAAAACAGATATATAATTTAATCTAAAAAAGATATATGCCTTATTTATTTTCAGTTCAATTAAGATTCAGGACTCAGTCCTGTGACTATTGCATTGTATTATTTCATCTTCTATTGCTTTTATTGTTTGTTTTTTAAATGGACTTTTTGTCATTTTTCATAATATGAACATTATGAAAGTTTTAAGACTATTTTTCCTTAGTATGATTAATTTGTATATTTGCTGATAGAATCTACTTTATTTTTCAATTCTATTGCCTTTCTAATTATTGTCAGGAATACAAAGGTCAGAAAACTATCACTTTATTCTTTATCATGTGGCTAGTTCTACTTCCTTTTGCAGGGAGAGAGTAATTTTATTTAGAAAATTTAAATGCTTAAAAATCTAGGTAGTTGTCTAGATTCTGAGCATAGTTGAATATACTGAGGAAAAATAATGCGAAGTATCACTTTTTAATGGGAATAGGGTCTATAAAATTTTAGTAAAGGAGACAGAGATAAAGACACAAAGACAGGTCTACTCTACTACCTTACGTTTTGGAATATGAAGTATCTCATCAGTCAGTCAACATGCATTCCTGAAGCAATTACTCTGTGTCCAGTACTGACAAAGAAAGGCAAACATAACCCAGTCCTCAAGAAACTTATATTCTAATAAGGTAGAGAACATACAAATATAAGTAAATACAAGATAGATATAGGATATTTTGCAGGTAATTCAAAGGAAAAGCATTAGCATTAAGGGAGACAGGCAAAGGCTTTTTGTAGAAGGTGGGATTTTAGTTGAGAAGTGAAGAAAATCTGTTTATATCGTGTATATAGAGTATTTGTACATGATTATTTGCATGTTACCTCCTCAATTAGACTGTATATTCCTTGATAACAGGAACTCTCTTTCACCTTTTTTATCTTTTACTTATCTTTACTGTTTATCTTTGGAACTTAGCACAGTTATTGGAAAATAGTAGGCACTTAATAAATGTTTATTGACTTACAGGAAGATCTCAGTTCACATTTTTGCCCCTGACACCTATTAGATGTATGAATATGGTCAATTCATTAAGATTCTCCAAAACATAGTTTCTATATATATAAAATAAGGAGAGCACCGCCTGCTGTCACCACAGTGACAAATAGTTATTGTGAGCCCAAAATAAGATAACATAAGCAAAACTCTTTGCTAACTGTAAAGTGCTATAAAAATGTTAATTGGCATCATGATCTGCATTATTATTAGATACTCATGAGCAACCAGATAAAAAACCAGGGGAAGTCACTCAATGCACTATAATAAGAGAAAATAATCTCTGGTGAGGCTTAAAAAAAAACCTCACATTTTACTATAACTGAAAATTGTTTGAAAGAATGTTTCTTATATGTATTTTTTTTTTCATTTGAAACTTTCTGATGAAGAGAGAGGGCCATTTTAATCCTTTTGCCATTTGAACATTTAATCTCTATTTGCAGCCCTCCACTTATTATAATTGATTTCTTTCAAAAAGATACTTAACTGCTAATAACATAGCAGCCACGGCTAATATCTGTGATTCACTCTTACTTCTAAATATTTTGTATGCGTGAAAGTATCCATTAGCTTAAAAAGCTCACTTGTTAGTCAGTTCTCAGGTGAATTTAGCTCTTTGCATGTTCAGATTTTTCTAGAGAAATGGGTCCAGGGTTAAATTGTAAACTCAATCTCTCCAGTGTCCTCACTTTGAAACTTATACTCGTCCTGCATAATTAGTTCTAATTCAACTAAAAGCCAATTTGCCAAAAGGCATTTTGATCCTGAATTAGTTTTTTTTTTCCTTTTCACATTACAAATTGATTTGAGCACATTGGATTTTTCCCCATCTTTTTAGTTGAATTATTGGATCTATAGGTATATCAGGAGAATGAAGGAGCTGAGTGACCTAGAAATGAAATTCTAGCTTTTAATAAGACTACATTTGTTCTGAGAGATTCCAGTAAAGAGATACTGGGAATTCAAGTCTACCCATTTAAATATCTCCAAAAATCTCTAATTAATATCAGAACTCTAGTACTTTGGACACTCTTTTCCCACTCTCTTACTCTATTTTTTTTTTGCTTTTCTTCCTCCCTTTCTGAGGGAAGGCATTACTAACAAGGTGTTTTACCAGTTCAAGAATTGTGTTTATTTTACCCCTTTTACTTAAAGTAGGTTCAAAAATCTAGTAGGTAGTTGAAAGGCAGTAGGAGAGTGAGTCAGACTACAAGTGCTATAACTCTTTGAAAATTTAATAATCATCAGAGGCAAGCTCCCACCTGAGAACTTATAATAAAATGTAACACTGCTTCGATTATTGGACCGCCTGACACCATGAATATGGTGACCAAATTAAGTACAAGGTCAGGTAATTTTATTTGAAAGGCCTATATAATTTTTCTTATTTCATAAAATCAACCAATGTGCTGGCAGATGTATTAACAACCAAGAATTGTGTAGAAAAAGTAGTATAAAATATTTCAGCAAAGAAATGTATTCCTAATAAAGAAGGCTAGCTGGTGGCATAGAAAGAGTAAGGGATCACAAATAGACAGTCAGAATACCCCATTGAGGTACAGATGAAAACAAATCTATAAGAAGGTCCCTATGTGTTGGGTGGACCTCTTTTGAAGGATATACATAAGAATATGGATGAGAATCAAAGAGAAAGACATATATACATGAAGTTTTAAATCCATTAAAATCATAAGATGATAGATGAAGAAAGGGAAGGGAACTTATTGGTGACTAAGTCCAACCTTCTTATTTTACAGATGAGGTAATTGAGGATGTTTAAGTGACTTGCCCAGAGTCATAAAACTGTTAAGTGCCTAACCCCTGATTTTCATTGAGGTCTTCTTGACTTCAAGTCCATTACTTGGCTTTAGCTACTTTTAGGTCATCAGATTAAACTAAAAGAGAGTCTATATAAATATGAAGCAGATATGACTATTTATGAAACATCATGGCCACCAATGCCACAATAACAAAGTCAATGGGGATATAATGAGGCTTTCAAAGAATTCCAATAGCAAGTCATTCCCCCTTACACAGCTTTGCTATTATCCTTTAATTTCCTTCCAGGTTTACTTTGTCACTGAGATGTTACAAATTTGTATGTAATACAGTTGATGGTCAAAATCCAAAGCAATTTGAAAAAATTTTCTTTAACTGTCTAAATTTTAGGTAAGTTATATAAAAGAGTAGAATATAATTAAGTTTAATAATAGCCTGATCAACAATAAATTGCATATGCTTCTTCTCTGAAAAACACCAAATTCACCAGACTCAATACAAACTGGAAGAGTAACCAACAAACAGCGTTCCCCTTTCTCCATTATTTTGCCTTCTTATTACCATTCCCTGAGATACCACAGGGAAAGGGAGCAGAGAGAATTCCCTGGTCATTCATACCACTTGGAAGAGCAGGGAGACACCATCTACAAGTCTTCCAGTGACATGCAGAATTGCCAGGTCTTACTATCCAAGCTGCCACTCTGCCTTCCTACCCCCTGAGTATTCTTATCTGACTCATTGATGAATTTGAAATTCCACTGAGCCTTGATATGTGTCCAAGTGAACAAATCTTTTGGGTCCATTTTTATCCATCTTTCAGATGAATATTTTATATTATCCAACCTAAATGGAGTGTGAGTGCCGTTTTTTTGTATACCCAGGGGTTAACATAGCTCCAGGTATATAGTAAGCATAAAACAAATGACTTTTCATTTATTCATTTCAGTATAATTTCTTAAATAGACAGTAGAGTTTAAAACTGAGACATATACAAAAATAGAATCTTCAAATTTTCAATAAAACACTGAAGTTTTATAATTTTTCGTTTTACTTTTGATGCTGTTTTTTGTATTTTATTTAAATAGTATCCTTTCTTGGTTACTATATGCCATAAAGTAAAAATATTATTACAAAATAGGTATCATGCTATTTCCTTTCTTTCCTTATCAAATCATTTTGAATAAAGTGTTTTGTGAACCATAAATACTATATAAATATTAGTTATCTGAATCATTGTTTTGATTACTTAAATACAGCTTTAACAATATTTTACTGTATTTTATGATGTTATTCATCTACAAAGAATATTATTCTATTTCAAAATAAATTTTTATATGTATAGGTATGACTGATAAGAACTATTTGGGATCAAAATTCTCTTGAGAATATTGCAGAGTGAAAGAATGAATGAATGAAAATGTATTGACTTCAGGGTTAAGATGGCAGCAGAGTAAAAAGCAGCTGCTTGACCTCTCCTACCACACATATAGGACTCCTCAAGAAGACATAAAAACAAATCCAGACCAAGGAAGGGATCCCACAACAGGGCACAGCATTGAAGGTATGTGGAATCAGGGCATTTCCATGCTATAAAGGGGTGAAACAGCTCTCACTAAAAAGCAAGCTGAGCAACCCCCTTCCCCCTCCACATACCACCTATAGTGCCAAAGCCAGTGCAAAAGAGTTAGAGCAAATTTGGGGTGTCACTAGAAGCTACCTGGGGTAACCAAGGCGTGCTCCTGAGAGCAGCAAGACTTAAGACCCCAAGAGGCTAAAGAACACACTGGCAGGCATAGACTTGGATCCTGAGTGCAGGAATGGACCTTGAGTGGGGACCCAGTGCAGAGGGGTGCATGACTGTGGAAGCAGTGCCCTGAGACTGTTAAAGGAGCTTCAGGCAGAAGAACAAGCAAGGGGACCACCAGGAGGCTTGACCCTGAGAACAACTAAACTTGAGACCTCAAGAACCTAAAGAGCACAGACAGACCCTGGGCATGAGGATTAAGCTGAGAGGGCACTGGGCTAAAAATGGCAAGCCAGACTGAGGAACCCCAGAAGAGAAAGATTAAGAAAAAACCTTTAACACTCGACAACTTTTACACAGAAAAAATCCAGACAACAGAGCAAACAGCAGAGGAGAACAAACAAGTAAACATATCCAAACCTTCCCAAAAAAATGAAAATGAGTCACAAGGTCTTGAAGAGTTAAAATCTGAGATTATAAGAAAGATGGAAGAGATATGGCAAGAAAATATGTAGTACAGAGGTATAATCAACCCTGCAAAAAGCTAACTGCAGAATTTCTGGCAGTTAAGAGGGCTTAGAACCCTGACTAAGGGCAGTTGATCCCTGAGGCTTGTACAGAGCAGAGGGGGCAACTGAGCTCAGCCTTTAGGCTGAAACCTGGCCTTGAATCTGGGCTTTTCTCTTGAAATTTTGTAGCTTAGCTAATTCCTCTGGATCACCCTGACCTTCCCTATTTCATTCCCCATTTCCTTTCCTGATTTCCTGTGTGTTTTGGGAGAAGGGTGGATTTTGGGTGGTAGCAATCAAACTTTGAAGACTTAGTTTTCCCCATAGACAAGTAGGGCTTACCCTTGATATAAACAATCTCCTTATTCAGTGTTTATTACTTCCCTAACCTTAAAGGCAACAAAGCCTCCCGGGGCTTAGTGAGAGCAGGCTCATTCTCAGTCCACACCATTCCTGTGTCCCTCCCCCACCTGGAGCTTCTTCCTAGGTGGTTGTTATAATCCTTTATAATCAACCCTGAAACTTAATAAACCCTGTTGTTATTTAATCAAACCTTTTCTTACGTCATTGGTTGAATGATAAAAGAGGGTTAAGGAGAGAAAGGAATTGTCTCTCTGTGGTTCCTGAGGGGAGCTGGAGGTGTCAATCTTAGAGGAAGTGGTGATCTCTATACTTCCTCTGAGAAGCCCTTCTATTTCACAGACAGGGAAGAGCCTTGAAACTCTTTATTTGTGAACTTGAGAAACTGACTAGAAAGCCCTCTAGTTAGTTTCAAACCATTTCTGACTGGCCCTAACCTTTTGTCTGTAGAAGTGCCCTTCCTACCTGGAAGGGTTCAGCCTGTTTCACTTCAGTGTCCTCTGTCTCAAGCCTGGGTACCCAGTTTGTGTCTCCCTGTTGCAGCTGCCTGCCCAATTAACTCATCATCTCCCTTTGCCGCTTATTATACTTCATCATCCTATATTTCCTTAAACTCAGCCATTCCCTTACATCTCTCCTACCACCTCAATCTACTCCCTCCACTATTGCACCCTCCTTTCCAACCTACTGACCTATGGACCCACAAACACCATCCACTTGCTTTATTCCCTTATTAAAAATAACAGTTTAAAAGGCAGAATTTCACAATCGGAAAGGGAGGCAAGTAAACTGAAGACCAGAAATGACCAGATTGAAAAGGAAAACCAGTCTCTAAAGGCTAGAATTGGGCAATTCGAAAAAGATGCCCCCAAATCAAAAGAATTGATAAGCAAATTGGAGGCCAAAATTAAACAGCTGGAAAACAGGATAGACCAAATATAAAAGAAAAATCAAAAACAAAGTCAAAAGATTGATAAAATAGAAGGAAACATGAAATATATCAATGATAAGATGACAGATAAAGAAAACTAGTCTAGAAGAGACAATTTGAGAATCATTGGTCTTCCTGAAAAAGCAGAAATTAATAGAAATTTGGACTCCATACTAAAATTAATTATTCAGCAAAACTTCCCTGAAGTTCTCCAACAAGAGGGCAATATAGACATTGAAAGAATCCATAGATCACCCTCTACACTAGACCCTTAAAAGACAACCCCTAGGAATAAAATAGCCAAATTCAAGAGCTTCCAAGTAAAAGAAAAATTTTTACAAGAAGCCAGAAAGAGAAAATTAGATATCAAGGAGCACCAATCAGGATCACACAGGATCTGGCAACCTCCATGCTAAAGGAATGCAAGGCTTGGAATATGATATTCAGAAAGGCAAGAGAACTAGGTCTACAACCAAGGATCAGCTACCCATCAAAACTGACTATATACTTCCAGGGGAAAGTTTGGGCATTCAACAAGATAGAAGATTTCCAAGTATTTGCACAGAAAAGACCAGGACTAAATGGAAAGTTCTATATCCAACCACAAAGATCAAGGGAAACATGAAAAGGTAAATAAGGAACAGAAGGGAAAGTAAGAAAACACATATTTTTTTTAAATTTACCTCTTTAAGGTCTTCAATAAGATCTAATCATTTGTATTGCTATGTGGAGAAATGTTATGTATAAATCTCTGTAGTGAACTCTATTCACTATTATAGTATTCGCTATTATAGTAATTAGAAGAATTATTCATAGGGAGAGGTTGGAATACTAAATGGTCTAAGATGTCATGGTGGGTAGAAAAGAGGGGGGTGAATTGTAGAGGACACAAAGAGAAACTTGAAGGAATAAGAAAAATAGGATATTCTATTACACACAAAGAGGGCATGGGAAGGGGAAGGGATGAATACTATTATAAGAAGGAGAGGAAGAGAGCATTAAGAGGTAATATTTAAATCTTACCCTCAGTGTAATTAACCCTGAGAGGGAAGAGTAGTTATATCCATTGGGATATAAAACTCTATCTAACCCTACTGAGAAATTCATAAGGGATAAAGCAAGGGGAAGAGGGATGTGGAGAGGTCAAAAAAGGGAGGGAAGAAGAAGGAGGAAGGAATTCATTAGAACTTAATAAAAAGAGGGGAATAATAAGGGAGGAGGTAGAAAGAGAAGTAAATCAAGGGAGGGGACAAGGGTTACTGGCTTAAAGCAAACCACTGTTTAAAAGGAAATAGAGTAAGAAGAAGAGGTAGAACTAGGAGAGGATACCAAAATGTTGGGGAATACACAACAGGTAATTATAACTCTGAATGCGAATGGGATGAACTCACTCATAAAACGGAAGCAAATAGCAGAGTGTATTAGAAACCAAAATCCTACCATATGTTGTCTATAAGAAACACATATGAGGTGGATGGACATACACAATTTTAAGGTAAAGGGCTTGAGCAAAATCTTTTGGTCATCAAATAAGAAAAAAGAAGGCAGGAGTGGCGATCATGATTTCTGACAAAGCCAAAGTTAAAATAGATATGATTAAAAAAGACAGTGAAGGTCTTTACATCCTGATAAAAGGCAGTATAGACAATGAGGAAATAACAGTGCTCAATATACATGCATCAAATGGCATAGCATCCAAATTTGTAAAGGAGAAACTGGCAGAGCTCAAGAAGGAACTAGATAGTAAAACCATACTAGTGGGAGATCTAAATATTCCTCATTCAGATCTAGATAAATCAAACCAAAATATAAATAACAAAGAGGTAAGAGAGGTGAATGAAGTCCTAGAAAAATGAGATTTAATAGATATGTGGAGAAAAATAAATAGGGACAAAAAAGAATACACCTTCTTTTCAGCTGTGCATGGTATATTTAAAAAGATTGACAATGTAGTAGGGCATAGAAACATTGCAAACAAATGCAAAAGAGCAGAAATAATAAATGTAACCTTCTCAGATCATAATGCAATAAAAATAATAATTAGTAAGTGCCCCTGAACAGGCAAATAAAAAACAAATTGGAAATTAAATAATATGATTCTCCAAAACCAGCTAATCAAAGAAGAAATCATAGAAATAATCAACAATTTCATTGAAGAGAATGAAAATGATGAGACATCCTACCAAACACTGTGTGATGCAGCCAAGGCAGTACTCAGGGGAAAATTTATATCCTTGAGTATATATATTAACAAATTAGGGAGGGCAGAGATTAATGAATTGGGCATCCAATTTAAAAAAACTAGAAAGAGAGCAAATTAAAAATCTGCAGATGAAAACTAAATTAGAAATACTTAACATCAAGGGAGAAATTATTAAAATAGAAAGTAAAAGAACTTTTGAATTAATAAATAAGACTAGAAGCTGAATAGACAAAGTACTGGTCAATCTAATAAAAAAAAGGAAAGAAGAAAACCAAATTGACAGTATCAAAGATGAAAAGGGAGACCTCACCCCTAATGAAGGGGAAATTAAGGTAATCATTAAAAACTATTTTGCCCAATTATATGGCAATAAATATAGCAATCTAGGAGATATGGATAAATATTTACAAAAATATAAATTGCCTAGATTAACAGCAGAAGAAATAGAAACCCCATATCACAAAAAGAAATTGAACAAGCCATCACAGAACTCCCTAAGAAATAATCTCCAGGGCCTGAAGGATTCACAAATAAGTTCTATCAGACATTCAAAGAGCAACTAATCCCAATACTATACAAATTATTTGATATTATAAGCAAAGAAGGAGCCCTGCCAAATTCCTTTTGTGACACAAATATGGTACTGATTCCAAAGCCAGGGAGATCAAAATCAGAGAAAGAAAACTACAGAACAATCTCCCTAATGAACATAGATGCAAAAATCTTAAATAGAATACTAGCAAATAGACTCCAGCAAGTGATCAAGAGGATCATCCACCATGATCAGGTGGGATTTATACAAGGGGTGCAAGGATGGTTCAACATTAGGAAAACCATCCACATAATTGATCATATCAACAACCTAATAAACAAAAATTACATGATTATCTCAATAGATGCTGAAAAAGCCTTTGACAAAATACAGCACCCATCCTATTGAAAACACTGGAAAGTATAGGAATAGAAGGACCTTTTGAAAAATAATAAACAGTATATACCAAAAACCATCAACAAGCATCATATGCAATGGGAATAAATTAGAAGCCTTCCCAATAAGGTCAGGAGTGAAACAAGGATGCCCATTATCACCTCTATTATTCAACATAGTACTAGAAACACTAGCAGTTGCAATTAGAGAAGAAAAAGAAATTGAAGGTATCAAAATAAGCAATGAGAAGACTAAGCTATCACTCTTTGCAGATGATATGATGGTCTACTTAAAAAATCCTAGAGAATCAACTAAGAGGCTCGTAGAAATAATAAACAACTTTAAGAAAGTTGCAGGATACAAAATAAATGCACGTAAATCATCAGCATTTCTATAAATTTCTAATACATCATAGAAGCAAGAGATAGAAAGGGAAATACCTTTTAAAATCACCCTAGACAACATAAAATACTTAGGAACCTCTCTACCAAAATATACACAGGAATTATACGAAAACAACTACAAAACACTTTCTAAACTATTAGAACTAGATCTAAACAGTTGGAAAAACACTGATTGCTTATGGGTAGGATGAGCTAACATAATAACATTCTACCCAAATTAATTTACCTATTTAGAGCCATACCTATCAAACTATCAAAAAGCTTTTTTATTGAATTAGAAAATAACTATAACAAAGTTCATTTGGAATAACAAAAGATCAAGAATATCAAGAGAAATAATGAAAAAAAATGTGAAGGAAGGTGACCTAGCAGTACCAGATATTAAACTGTACTATAAAGCAGCGGTCATAAAAAAGGTATGATACTGGCTAAGAGACAGAAGGGAGGATCAGTGGAATAGACTTGGGGTAAGTGTCATCAGCAAGACAGTGTATGATAAGCCCAAAGTGCCCAACTTTTGGGACAAGAATCCACTATTTGATAAAAACTGCTGAGAAATTTAGAAAATAATATGGGAGAGATTAGGTTTAGATCAACATCTCACACCCTACACCAAGATAAATTCAGAATGGGTGAATGATTTGAATATGAAGAGGGAAAATATAAATAAGTTAAGTGAACATAGACTAGTATACTTGTCAGATCTCTGGGAAAGGAAAGATTTTAAAACCAAACAAGAGTTAGAGAAAATTACAAAATGTAAAATAAATGATTTTGATTATATCAAAATAAAAATCTTTTGTACACACAAAAACAATGCAGCCAAAATCATAAGGTAAACAACAAATTGGGAAAAAAATCTTTATAACAAAAAACTCTGACAGGGGTCTAATTACTCAAATATACAAGGAGTTGAATCAATTTGTATAAAAAAATCAAGCCATTCCCCAAGTGATAAATGTGCAAGGGACATGAATAGGCAATTTTCAGATAAAGAAATCAAAAGTATCAATAAGTGTTCTAAATTTCTAATAATTAGAGAAATGCAAATCAAAACCACTCTGAGATATCACCTCACACCTAGCAGATTGCATAAAATGATAGAAGGGGAGAGTAATGAATGTTGGAGGGGATGTCGCAAAATCGGGGCATTAATATATTTCTAATGGAGTTGTGAACTGATCCAGCCATTCTGGAAGGCAATTTGGAACTATGATCAAAGGGCTATAAAAGAATACCTATCCTTAGAACCAGCTATACCATTGTTTGGTTTGTACCCGAAAGAGATCATAGATATATAGACTTGTACGAAAATATTTATAGCCTTGCTTTTTATGGTGACAAAAAAACTGGAAAATGAGGGTATGCCCTTCAATTGGGGAATGGCTGAATAAATTGTGGTATATGCTGGTGATGGAATACTATTGTGCTCAACGGAATAATAAACTGGAGGAATTCCATGTGAACTGGAAAGACCTCCAGGAATTGATGCAGAGCGAAAAGAGCAGAGTCAAAAGAACATTGTAGGGGCAGCTGGGTAGCTCAGTGGAGTGAGAGTCAGGCCTAGAGTCAGGAGGTCCTAGGTTCAAACCCAGCCTCAGCCACTTCCCAGCTGTGTGACCCTGGGCAAGTCACTTGACCCCCATTGCCCACCCTTACCAATCTTCCACTATGAGACAATACACCAAAGTACAAGGGTTTAAAAAAAAAAAAAGAACATTGTACACAGAGTCCAATACACTGTGGTAAAATAGAATGTAATGGACTTCTGTACTGGCAGCAATGCAATGACCCAGGACAATTCTGAGGGATTTATGGAAAAGAAAGCTACCCACATTCAGAGGAAGAACTGCAGGAGTGGAAACAGAAGAATAACAACCTGTAATGTTCACCTAACAGCATTGTTGGGAGAATAGCATCTTATGCTGAATAAAGTTGATGACTAGATCAAAAGTTTAATGTCGCCAAGATACAGGACAGGCCAGTGACTTACTATATATTAGTAACTCTAAGACTTAAGTTACAGATGGGTTGCCTGTCTTCATTAGTGAAGGGAGTTTCTATATGGAGAGTTCCTCACTACATCATAGTCCTGCTGCAGCCCTTATTTACTTCACACCAAACTACTGCAGCCCCCTCCTGGCTCATTTCTCTGCCTTTCAAGTCTCTCCCAATCCCATCCTTCACTCAGCAGTCAGAGAGCTTCCTCAAGGACAGGTTTAATCATGTTACTAGCTTATTCAATAAACTCTAGAGGCTTCCTATTACCTCCAAGATCAAATATAATATTTTCCTTTGGCTATTAAAAACCTTGTCAGTCTGTCTTCTTCCTACTTCTCCAGGTTTCTCATACTTTCTTTCCCATTGTGTACTCTAAGGACATTATTGTTTTGTGTTTCTTACCTATGTCATTCCTATTCTATTTCTTTTCTCTATTATCCTGATGACTAGAATTCTCTTGTTCCATGGCTGTGCCTTCTGGCTTCCTTCAAGATATAGATCAAATCTCACTTCCTCCAAAAGGTCTTTCCTAGCCCACCTCCCTCCTACACGTTCTCCATTACTGGTAGATCCATTTTTCCATGATTGCCTCTTCTTGTACTATTTATATTTTGTATGTACATAAGTTGTTTTGTTGTACATAAATTGTGCATAAGTTGCATGGCGTCTCCCCATTAGAATGTGACACCATCCAGGTAGAAAGTATGATTTTGTCTTTATAAATCTTTATTAAGTGACAAAAAATAAATATGTATGTGTGTTTGCATGCTTGTTTATATATACATACACATACTCACACACATCCTTTATTAGGTTTATAAATACAGTAGAAGATGTACAATTCTGTTTGCTTCTTTAATATAAAGCAAGATTTCCATCCATTTGACTACATTTGGGGCTCTAACTTCTTGCACAAATGTAGCAGCTGATCTAAGAGACCAGGAGTTTGTCAGTGATGGAGAGCAGAGAAACAGCATGGAATGCTGTTTTAGCTTTCCTCTTGAAGATGATGATAACAGTGGCATTTCTAAAAGTGTCTATCATCTCTTCACTGCTCCCTGTGCTTAGAAAGTGTCTATGCAGACACCTGAGCAACATATCTCCCTGCCTGACAAACACAACGGTGCCACGCTACCAGATCTGGGAGCCCAACTGTCCTTCACGGTCATGACAGCTTGCTGCACCTTGTCAGGGACTTGATGCTTTGCTGTTTGTTCGTTTTTGTTTTTTTTTAACTTCCCTATGGGCAAGTTGGTTTTAAGAAGAAGGCTGAAGTGTTGTCTTCTCTGTCATGTTTTCTCTCTTTCTGGGATGAGTTGCCCTGCCTAAGACTTATTATGAAGGTATGAATGGGTTCTCATATCCTCATAGGGATCTGCTGTAAACCCACTAACTAGTACAATGACATTAGCTGAATGAAAAGGACAAAGATTGTGTTCGGTGACCATGGAAGCAAAGACAGACAGAGAGAATGAGGGAAGATTGAAAAGATTGATGTAGTGGCTGGGAGCACAGATAGGGAGATTGAAAAAGAAATGGATTGATTCAAAGTAGTGTGAGAGGGAGAGAGAAAGGAAAAAATATAGAGAAGCAGAGAGAAAGAGAGAGAGAGAGAGAGAGAGAGAGAGAGAGAGAGAGAGAGAGAGAGAGAGAGAGAGAGAGAGAGAGAGAGAGAGAGAGA
>NC_058133.1:300952246-300978937 GCF_016433145.1 Gracilinanus agilis | reverse complement strand
AGAGAGAGAGAGAGAGAGAGAGAGAGAGAGAGAGAGAGAGAGAGAGAGAGAGAGAGAAGGGATCAGAGGAATACAATTTTCCCCACATAGGCTAGGCTAGTTTTTCATTAAAATGTAACAAAACAATCCTTGAGACTTAATTGGTACAAGAGCTTGGTAACCGATTGAATATTAGAAAAGAGACAAAGGCGTCAAACAAGATTTTGAACAGAGGAGGCTGGGTGAAAGGTTATATAAGAAATAGTGTAGTGAGAAAAAAATCATATTTGGGGAAAAAATAATAAACTCAGATCTAGATACAAGGAGTTTGAGATGCAGTAGGATGCCCACAAACATATTCTGTAGGCTTTGGGGATGTAGGCTCATATTTTTAGAGCAGATTCTAATTATAGATTTGTGAGTCTAAATTCTAATTATAGATTTGTGACTCATCTGCATAAAGGTGAGAGTTGAGTTAAAACCTCAAACATTTGCTTAATAGTATTTTCTTCTCTGGATATTAATAATATAACATAATATACCTTATTTTTAAACCTTATTTATATTTTAAAATTAGAAAACAGACTAAGCCAATATAATACAATAACCATTTATTTAGCTCCTTTGTGTTAGGCACTGTGCTAATTGCTGGGGATACCGCTCAGAGAAAAAGAGGTTCTGTCCTCAGGGAGCATATAATATATTAAAGAGAGAGAAAACACAAAAAAGGGAGCTAAAGGGGGGAATATAGAGTAGGGAAAGAGTTATTGGCAAGGGTATGGTGATGGTAGAATTAAAAGCAGGCAGTTCAGTTGGTGAGAAAAATGAGCTAACTGGGATTTAAGTAATCTTTAAATAGAGGCTTTGGGAGGACATCTTTTCTCCATCCTCTGACCCTCAAATCTGATAGAGAAAATTGAGGAACTTACTTTGCGTACCAAAACTGATGAAATCTCCATGATAATATGTTTCTTGGTGATTAGCTTTTCAAGTGGGGAGAGAAGAAATTAAAAATAATGATGGAGTCAAAACTGAGTAGGATCAGTGGCGAGAAATACACATATATTTAAAATCACTTTATATCAGAGTGATTTCCAAGCCAATGGCTCATTCATTTAAAATAATGTCTAAAGTAAAATAAAGAGACAGACAGATAGCTAGCTTTATAGAAAGAGATAGAAAAATAATCAAACAAACCTAGAAAACAGATATACCCTTTGTATCTCTTTTGATATGTTGATTTAAATCTTGCTTACTGTGAAAGCTTAGTAAATAATTATTATTCCTAGCAAGGCTTGCTGTTTGTCCTTATGGCTGTATGCTTTTATAAAAGTCTTATATTATGTAACATGCATTTATAAAATAAACTAATCCTGTGTCATGAAGCACAACTTGTTCAGCAATGACTGCATTTTCTCACCCTTAGTCTAAGAAGAGTATTATTGACCCTCATCACTAAATCATTTTGAGATGTGATGTCTACTGAGAAGTTCAAAGATTACGTATGTGTGTGTGTGTGGGGGGGGGGTGGGAGGGTTATCATTTTTCCTCTAACATTTTAAAATTGCACTTTTATTCTCTCCACTATTGCTGTCAAAGTGGTTTTTCGCTGAAAATAAGCTCTTCATATTCCCTATTTCAGCCATTCTTTGCTTTTCTCTCTTCCTCACTCTACCTCATATAACCATTTAGTTTCTATGTTGTATAGACCCTACCTTCCCAACATCTTTTATAGCCAGCCCCTTCTCCCCACTAGTACAACCTGTGGCTTAGCTGTCCATCTCCTGTCATTTGTGTTATAATAGCCTTCTAATGGCCCCTCCAACCAATCTTCCAAATGAACAAGACTAAAATACAGATGAACATTTTTCTCTCCCAAATTTACCACCAAAAAAACAATCAAAAGTCTGATATCTCCTTAATGACTCTAAAGTAAATTTTTAAATTGTTATCCTGATATTGAAAGTTATATACACTCCAGCCCTCAACTCTCAAGTCCTTTCAATACTCTCCCTTTTCTAAGCAAATGGATTCTATCTTCTACTGTCAGTGAAATTCTGGGATCTTGCTCTGTGACTAGGCACAAAAGGGCATCCATCTCTAAAATCCCCTTCCTTTTCATCATTTCTTCATTGAATCTCTAATTGCTTTCAAACACAACTCCCAAATGAGGCCATTCCTGATCACTCAAGTTGTTAGCATCCTTTCCTTCTTGCAATTACTATAAAATACTTTACATTTACTTGGCTATGTATCTTTCCCAGCATGATATATGCTCCTTTTGGACAGAGAGTGTTTCATTTTTATATTTCCAGAATCCAGGATCTAGATATAGGAGCATTTAATACATATTTAATTGAATTATTGTAAGAGATTTTGTGGCCATAAAATGATCAAGTGGTTTATATGTAGAAAATTGATCCTGGCCTAGTTCTGTTATTCCTTTTTTGCCTCTCTTGGCTTCAATTTCTTCATTTTTCAAATGAAGGATTTAGATTGTTATCTTTAAGATTCTTCTAGCTCTAAAATGTGATAGTTTTTCTCACACTAAAAAATAATATTAATTACTCCTTTTCTAATTTCCCATAGAAGTTTCTGATCTGACCCAAGATCAGCTTAAAGATTTGAATATAAAGAATAAATTAGTTCATTTTTCACATATGACCTTTAAAAAAATAGCATGGACCCCTTTGTTATTATTGCTTAATTGAATAGAGGAAGAAAGGGTAAAATGCTTAAATGATGAATTTCTTTACTTAAAAGTGTGGATTCCAGTATAAAGTGGATTATTCCAGTATTCTTTCTCCAGTTCATTAGAAAGAAACACAATTTATAAACAGTTATATTCAAGGTGGTAGTATATTAGCTGCACTCTAGTTTTATTTTTTCTTTCAGATAAGCAACAAAAACACCATAGTTCTTTCTTCTGTTTCCTTAGAAATAGTTTCTATAGCAACCTTAATATCTGGAGCTGACAATTCATGTAATGCTGTATGTTAGAAGAGGTTATAGAAAAAAAATTTAAATGTTATACTTTTCAGTTTAAAAAGTAAAGCTATGAAATAGGATTTACAGGGTTTTTTAATATTACATATAAAATTTAATGATGGCACAAGATTTTTACTTTCTTAATTAAGATAATAAATAACATAGAGAAATTTAACTTTGAGTGTATAAGTGGAATCTGTTCTTTAGAATCACTTCCATGTCAATTTCAAGAGCAGTTGCGGAATTTTCTCTTTAATAAGTTTTGGTTATAAATGCCAGCTCAAATCTAGAAGAACATTAGAATATTCAATTTGTAACATATGGAAAAAAATTTTAATTGTCACACAATTAATGACACTACTCTGTTTTTGATTGCCATATTTGTGATAACAATAGAATAAAATGACATGACCTAAGTGCTTTCTACATACACAACTTGAAAACACTAAATTATAAGATAATTTTTTGTGGGATCATAGATTTGAAGCAAAAAAGGGACTATGAGGATATTAGATATAAACCCCTTATTTTACACATGTTGGAGTTGAGGTTGGGAGAGGTCAAGTCACTTGCTCAGGATCACAGAGATAGCAGGTATCTGAAGCAGCATTTGCAAAAGGTCTTCCTGAATTCAAATCCAATGCTCTACTTATTGGAGTAGATAGTGCCATCTAAGTGCTTCTGACTCCAAGTCTATATAGTAAGTCAACATTTACTAAAATGGAGAGATAATAGAAATATTTCAGGAACATTCATTGACTTTATTTAAAATTAAATCCTTAAATGGGAATTTTAATCCTGGCTCTATCAATAATTTATTAATAGATATAATTGTAGGCTTGGAGTTAGAAGACCTATGTTGGAATAGCTTAACTCTTACTGATCAAAAACTTTTAGTCTTAACTCCATGATCTGTAAAGAAAGGAAAATAACTATTTGTACAGAATATCTTATGGAATTGAAGTGAGGAAAATATTTTGCAAACTTTAAATCATAAATCAATATAAAATGTGACTTTTTTGTTATTATCTCACTTTGCTCATCTATGTTAGTAGGCATAAATATTGTTATAAATATAATTATAGCAGAATATAACTGTAAGAACCAGAAAAAATAATTATCAATCTTGCATGGTGTTATAGGTCTTTTTCTTTTTATTATCATGAACTGAACAAACATCAATCATGATCAATTTCCTATATAAAGAATAGAAAAAACAGCCAGGACTAAATACAAAATAATGAATACTTATATAGTTTATCATATTTTTAAAATTTCTAATTTAACCTAGTAGTGCTAAGGGCCCTACTTTCTTTTAGTCCACTTTCAAACTTCATTCATCACTTTTCTTTTCATTTTAAATACACATTTTCTTTATTTTATTCATTCTGCTACTCATGGTACCCCATCCAAAAAGTTCTCCTTGTAGCAAATTACTCTGGACATACACAAAACAAAAATCATGCAGTGGTCATGTCTGAAAATGTATTCTTTACTTTCCACCTATAGTCAATCATCTCTCTAACAATTAAGTGATGTTTTATTAAGTAGATGAATTGATAAAAGAACAATTAACCCTGGATCTTACCTTCAGAAAGTTAATATGTTTTAATACCCATTTAGTGAATAAGGTAACAGAAATTCAAGGATGTTAGATATTTTGTTAATGTCACTCATCCAGTAAACTACTGAGTAAAGATTAGAAAATCATTAGCTCTCTTGTCTCCTGACATAGCCTATATGATAGATTTGGTTTTTTTTTCTTGTGAGTAGGAATATATATATATACATATACATATATATATTTACTATGTGTTAAAAGTATAAAAATATTGTCAAAGAAGTAAGAGAATTTTAGAATATTGATTCCCCTTGAGAGCAACTGAAACATCAACTTATGAAGATAAGAAAATGGCTAGAAGTAACATTTAGGAAGGCATAATTTTGAACTTTTCATTGATCCTAGAATAACTTTCTTATCAGATAGCTTGATATGAGCTTTGAAATCAGAAAAATAAAACTCTACTTGGGATGAGAGCTTAAGCTCAGATAATCATATTTTGTTAGAACAAAAAATAACAAATATAATTTCACCTAAGAATAAAGTCAAGCCTACCTAAATATATTTAGCTCTTGACTCACTTAGGGGAATCAGAGGCTCTTAGATAGGTTTAAAGAACTTTTCTATTCATTGGTTACTTTAATAAAAGTAAGCTTTTTCCCCTCCAAATCCCTAGTAAGATTTTTGGGGTCAACCTATATTATAGTTGAATTAAGTGAAAAATGATTTGGGGGGAGCTGAGAATCATTTATCATGGGAGAATTAAAAATTAGAGAGGAAAATGTCAGTTTCCTAAAAGAGGATGGGGGAAGATTGGAAGAGAGAAAAGAGAGAAAAAGAAAAGGAAAGGGAAAGACTGCTTGGGCAAGAAGCTTTTCTTGACTTCATAAAGCCAGTATTTCTTAGTAATCTTCTTGAGATTTACAATACAGAATTCAGGAGACTAGTAGAGAGAGAAAAATAAAGATACTGATTGGAATAAGATTTGATTGGAAGTGGTAGTGAAATAATAAAATACCCCGATACTTGTGAGCTGGGGAAGAGAGTTGTTTTCTGTGATGATTTAAGGAAAGAATAAAAAAAAATTGAAGTGTTAAAGGAGATAATTTTTAAAATTCATTTGTAATTCACTCCAGTAGAGATAGCTAATAAGAACTTTTTAATGTTTATGAGATCATGCTAGTGAATTGAAAGAGTAGCAGTGTGTGGCAGAGTAGGCTGACCTTCTAATCATGGGATAGCTGGCTTTGAGCCTTACCAACAACATATACTAGTTACGTGGCAGCAATGAGCAATTAAGTCAATTAACTTTTCTGGGCAACTCTGAGATTGAGAGATACACATAAATTGTGAATCTATATCACTGAAGGGACTTTCTTCTTCAACAGATTAGTTTCCCAAACAGATGAAATCATATGCACAGACCAAAACCAAAAAGCAATAAGAAATGAAGCATTGCCTTTAATAGATAGAAAACAGTGTTCAAGCTGGAAAGTATGGGCATGTAGTGTCTAGTCAGAAGCTCAATAGTAGAACTTTCACCAAAAGTAAAACACTGAAATAAATTCTCAGGAAGAATATTTCAGCACATTATTTATAGAAATAAGAAAAGAAACATTAAATATTTTATATTTCTTGTTTAAATAACCTTTTAGCTGATCATTTTCTACATTCTCCTTTTGGTAGGCAGTATCATTTATTTGCCTGTTCTTGATGTGAAGGAGTGGGAATATTGGGTACACCATTATTCTCATTTCTTCTAATAAAACAATGAAATTTTTCTACAGACAATCTCAATTCATTTCTTTGAACTGTTGAATTCTGAATAAATGATGATTTCTTAGTCATTCTTAATTGTGAAATTAGTCTTTGTTTTGAAGAACTATTTGATATTCTTTCAAGATTACTCATCCTTTTTGTCTACTTTAAAAAAAATTAAAGAGCATATTGTTTACTTATTCTCTGTGTTAGAGATTAAATATCAGGTGATATACATAAAATCTATATCAGATTTCTTAAGCCTCTCAGGGAAGGATTAGAGGAGAGAGGGGCATAATTTGAACTCCAAATTTAAAAAATAATATTAAAAATTGTTTTTACATGTAAATGAGGGGAAATAAAATATATTTTAAAATAAACATTAAATGATAGAATTTCAGATTATGCCACTCAAATGAGTTTTAAATTGGTAGGACATTTATTGCAGTTATAAATAATAATAACTAGCATTTAGATGGCACTTTATTATTTCACTTAGCTCTCAGAACAACTCTGAGACATAGTTACTATTATTATTCCTATTTTACAAAAGAAAGAGAGGGAGACAGTTGTTAAGTTGTTAAGCCGAAAGTCACAAAATTAAATGACTGTCTGAAGCTAGACTTAACTCAGGTCTTCCTGAGTGCAGGGTATAGTGCTCTATCTTCTTTGTGAAGAAGAAATGATGAGGATAGAAGGGGAGAGGAATAGAAGAAAAAATAAAGGAAGAAGAGACCCTGAATTATGTTCTATCCTAAGATTGTACGGTGGGAAATAAAGGAGGATTAATGGCAAAGACAGAGTTCAGATACCATAAATAAATAAGGAAATAAATGTATATTCAAGGAGGAAGGGCAAGACAAGCTGCATTGAGAACTCCATGCTAAAAGCTATTTCCTAGATCAAGAGGGGACATTATTTAGGCAAGATAAGTAAACAATGTTCTCTTTTTAAGAAAGATAAATTGTACTTCATAATTTCAATATGGAGGAGGTATGATGAGAAGCAAAACAACAATAAAAACAAAAAAAAATCTGTTTTCTGAACTCATCGTTCAAATAAACTGCACTCTCTTAAAATTACCAATAATCTTTTCCCCAACATATTTTTTATTTCTTTCATTGATATTTCTCAATTTTATAGGTAAATTTTTTTAATATTCTTTTTTAAAATTTTAAGTTCCAAATTCTCTCCCTCTGTCCCTTCACTCCTTCCTCCTTGAAAAGGCAAGAACTTTTATAAAGATATACATATAAAATCATACAAAAGTTTGTTGTTTTTTTTCCCAAATGAGTAAAGACAAGAAAACTAAAGAACATTTTAAAAAGTCTGAGTTAATGTGCATTTAGACTCTATCAGTTCTTTCTCTGGAGACTGAATTAATAAGGTGTATAAATAATGTAGTAAGGTGATATACTGTGGGATACTTTGCTTGATGACTGCAAAGTACCTCAGATGTTCACCATAAAAGTGGACCTCCTCCACTGGGCTCAGTGCACACAAACTGCCTTGGAGATTATTTTCTCTATAAAATTTATATTTATTTGTATTTTAAAATATATGAATATAAGGATTATAAATGAGGAAACCTTAAGACTACAGGAAAACTAAATATCCTCCCACTCTTCCACATTTGCCACAAGGCAAAGTCTTTTGGTCTTGATGCTACACTGAACTCCTTACCACTACCTAAAAAAACATAAAATGCTATCTGGCTAAATCTAAATATCCTTATATAAAAAAATAAATTATTTATAGTAAAAAGTATCTCCAAGTAAACAGAGTCAGTTAGCTCAATGTCTCAGAGGCTAACTCTCAGGGCTCAGGCAAGCAGACCTTCAGTCTTTCTCCTCTCACAAAAAGCTCTCAAAAAGCAGATCTTACAAATTCTTCTCCTTGATGTAATTCCACAATAAGGAAAGTGAAAACACTTCAGGATGGTTTCTGAGTTCTCTTTCTTTCCTATCACAGCAGAGTTAATTCAGAGAGCAAAAGCTGAGCTGGCCAGTTTCCTCAGAAGTCAGAGACCAACTGTCAGAACTCTTTCTGCTCTCCTCTCTTCAAAGTTCCAAGCTCAGGAACAGAACTCTCTCTCTTGCCTCAGGCACTTAGCAGTTTCAGAGCCATCTTTCCAAAATTCCTTATCTTATCAAACCTAATCAATATCTATTTTCTATTTCATTCCTATGAGGTGGTTAGTATTTTTTGTTATAAATCCTTCAGAACCATCTTGGATCATTGTATTGTTGAGAATAGCAAAGTCATTCACTCTGATCATTGTACTATATTGCTGTTGTTGTGTACTGTGTTCTGGTTCTGATCACTTTATTTTATACATAAGTTTTTCCAAATTTTTCTGAAAGTATCCTACTTATAATAGCACAATAAAACTTCATAATAATTATTTAATCATATACCACAATTTGTTCAACCATTCACCAATTGATGGACATGCTCTTAATTTCCAATTATTTGTCACCACAAATGACTTATAAAATTTTTTTAACATGCAGGTCTTTTTCATTTTTTGTTTCTCTCTTTGCTTTACAGATCTATGAGTGATTTTGCTGGGTCAGAGAGTATGTGCACTATATTATAGCCCTTTAGGCATAGCTCCAAATCATGCTCTAACATGGTTGGATCAGTACATTGTCCAACCAACAATGTAGTGTTCCAATTTTCCCAGATCTTCTCTACCATGATTACATTCCTTTTTGGTCACATTAGGCAATCTGATTAAGTGTGAGGTGGTACCTCAGAGATCCTTTAATTTGGAATTCTATAACTAATAGTGATTTAGAGTATTTTTTGTATAATTATAGATAGTTTGGACTCCTTCATCTTTAAGCTTCCTGTTTATGTCTTTTGAATGTTAATTGTATTCTTTTAAATTTGACCCATATCTTTATATATTTGAGAAATGAGACTTTTATTAGAGAAAATTGCTGTAATCCTTCCCACTACAGTTTCATCCTTTCCTTCTAATCTTAACAGCATTGGTTTTATTTGGAAAAACTTTTTTTTCTTAATGTAATCAAAATTATCCATTTTCATTCTGGATTGCTTCCTATCTCTTATTTTGTCACAAGTTCTTCTATAATCAATAGATATGACAGGTAAAATTGTTCATGTTCCCCTAATTTGCTTATAATTCCATCCTTTATGTCTAAACAATGTACAGTGACTTATTTTTACTTCATTTTGATATACTTTGTAAGATGCTGTATACCTAGTTTCTACCAAACTGCTTTCTCATTTTCCCAGTAATGTTTGTCAAATAGGGAGTTCTTGTTCACTAAACTTGGATCTTTGGGTTTATTAAACACTAGATTATTATGGTCAGTTCTTTAGTGTAACTAATCAATTCTAATGATTTGCCACTGCATTTCTTAGCCAGTGACAGTTTAATGCAATGATTACTGCTTTGGGATACAGTTTGAAATCTGGGTCACAATTCATCTTTTCATTGATTCCCTTGATATTCTTGACCAGATGACATCCTTCCAGATGAATTTCATAATTCTTTTTTCAACCTCTAGTGAATAATTCTCTGGTAGTTTGATTGATATGGCACTGAATAAGAAAATTAATTTAGATAGAAATGTCATTTTTATTATATTGGCTTGGCCTACTCTGAGCAATTAACATTTCTCTAATTGTCTAGATCTGACTTTATTTGTATGAAAAATGTTTTGTAATTGTGTTCATATAGTTCTAGGGTTTGTCTTGGCAAATATACTCCTAAGTATTTTATTTTATCTACAGTTATTTTAAGTGGAATTTCTCCTTCTCTCTCTTCTTGATGAACTATGTTAGTAATATATAGAAATAGTGATGATTTATATGGGTTTCTATTATATGCTGCAAATTTTCTGAAATTATTGTTTTAACTACTGTTTAAGCTGATTCTCTAAGATTCTTTTACTATACCATCATATCAAATGAAGAGACTGATAGTTTTGTTTCCTCACAGTGTATTCTATTTCCTTCAATTTCTTTTTCTTCTCTTATTACTATTGGTAGCATTTCTAGTACAATAATAAAGAATGATGATGAAAACAGACACCCTTACTTCACCCCTAGTCTTGTTGGAAAAGCTTCTATATTTTCCTCATTATAGATAATACTTGCTGATGGTTTTAGATCAATACTATTTATGGTTTTAAGAAAAGATGAATTTATTCTTACCCTTTCTAAGGTTTCTAATAGGAATGAGTGTTGCATTTCGTCAAAAGCTTTTGCTGGGTCTATTGAGATGAACATTTGATTTCAGTTGATTTTGTAATTGATATGGTTGGTTATACTTATAGTTTTCTAATATTGAAACAACATTGAATTTCTGATATAAGTCCCACCTAGCTATAATGTGTGATCTTTCTGATTTATTGATATAATCTTCTTGCTAATATTTTATTTAAAAATTTTATATCAATATCCATTAGTGAAATTAGTCTATAGTTTGATTTTTCTGGTTTTGTTTTTCCTTATTTAAGTATCAGCACCACATTTGTGTTGTAAAAGGAATTTCTTAGGACTCCTCCTGTTTTTCCAAATATTTTAAATAATGTTGAAATTATGTTTTCTTTAAATTTTTGGTAGAAATTGTTTATGAATCAAACTCATCCTTGGGTTTTTTTCTTAAGGAGCTAGTTTTTGAGTGATCTTAAGCACAAATTTTTACCCAGGACCTATTACCAGATCCGTGTTCCCCTGCAATCACAAGTACTATTGCTCCTTTTGATGCTTGAACTGTGTGATTCAAGTCCTTACTCGTCTGTGGTTGCAAGAAATAGTACTGAGATCTGAGCCCATTGCATTCCTGACACAAACGCTAGTGTTTTTGTTTTTGTTTTTGTTTTTTTGCCCTGGGACTGTGACCCAAAACTTTGTATGAGCAATATGTAACAGGATCTAGAATTTAATACCAACAAAGATTCCCCTATAATCTCTTTCTGACCAGTTGTTGCCTGACTTCCTTATCATCTATAGGCTGAGAGCTGAATTTACTTCTGGTACTGTTTCAACCTCCTCCACAACCTCCTGCTAGAGTTGCTATGGCATGCTCTGTGCCAAACCACCACTTCAGAGTGGCAGATGTTATTGTTGACCTCCTAATTTTTCTTGGACAGGAAAATTGTTTCATTTTGACCTTATTTGTCTCTGTTGCTACAGAATATGATTTAGGTCATTATTATAAAGGTTGTTGAAGGGGAATGTTGAGAAACCTCAAGTGAGCTCCTGCCACTACTCTCCATTATGGCTCCACCCTGACCAGTTTTATAAAAATATATTAATCTAAGTTAATAAGTTAATTAGAGAAACCAGCAAGTGTTTTGAGCCACTGCCACTCACAGATCAAACTCACAAAGAAGGGTAGGGTATCAGAGGCAGAGTAAATGTGAGAACCCTTCACTACAGAAATGGCAGTTGAGTTTACTGGTCTCTATCAACTACCAGGGAATAATACAAAGATTAACAACTCACACACTATGGGTTCTTTGAGGTAAGAAAGAAACAAATAGGAAGGAAAATAAAATACTTTAATTGTATTATTAGTGTCAGGAGAGTGGGAGAGGTATATCTATAACTAGGAATATCTAACTGACAAGAACTGGAGTTGAAAGGAGAATTTTCTCTGTCAACTTAACTTCAGTCAGGCTAATAGCCTTGGCTTAAGGACTAGAAGGAGAGGGCTGGATATTGGGGTTTCTCACAAATGGTCCAGGTCACTTCCTTGATAGCTTCAGGATACCAGGAACCAACTCCTCGCACAGCAAATAATCCAAGAGACACCAGGTAGGGAAAAATACCTGTAAGCTGACCACCAGAAAACAAACACTATCCACTACCAAGTGTTGTCTTGAGAGATGTTGTCTTCAAGTTTCCAGATCCCAAAGATCCCAAGCTCATGGAGTCACTGCTGGCTGGACCTCTGCTCCAAACCCCTCACACACCAGCACTGACAGTTTTTTTTTTCTCTCCTCCCTCTTCACCTTCATTCCATTCAGAATGTCCATGGCTGACAGCCAAGGTTTTGCCCTTACTTAGCCTGCCTGCTAAATCTGCTCTCCTACTTTTTTTTTTAAACCCTTACCTTCTGTCTTAGAGTCAATACTGTGTATTGGTTCCAAGGCAGAAGAGTGGTAAGGGTAGGCAATGGGGGTCAAGTGACTTGCCCAGGGTCACACAGCTGGGAAGTGTCTGAGACCAGATTTGAACCTAGGACCTCCCGTCTCTAGGCCTGGCTCTCAATCCACTGAGCTACCCAGCTGCCCCCATGCTCTCCTACTTTTAAAGTTTATTTCCCTACTACACCAGGGATTTCTTAATCTCAGAAACTAATACCCTTTTCTCAGTCCAGCTCTTCCTTGATCTCTATGCAGCATAGTGCAATCAGTTATTCTTTCTTCCTGTATCTTTTCCCTCTCTGTTTTCTCTGGCTTTCCAGTCTGTAATCTGACTTCTACTTCTTAATCTACTTTGCTTAGTTTTAATCCATGTCAGAGTCACTAATACTGGGTAATCCCCAGGGTTCTGCCCTGTTTCCTGTGCCCTACCCAACCTATTTCTTTTATTCTGTACTATCTCATCTGATGCTCTCATTGGCTTCTAAATGTTCACTTGTCATCATTGTGCTGATGTTTCTCAGATACTCTACATCCTGCCATAGTTTTGCTCTTGACTAAAAGTCAATACATCAGTCATTTTCTTGGGCTTCTCTTATTGGATGTCTCTTAGACATTTCAAACTCTGTATGTCTAAACCAGATCTCATTATCTTTCTCAAGATACTCTCCTGACTTCTGAACTTCCCTTTTTATATCATGGATACCACCATTCTTCCAGGTACTCAAACTCACAATGTTAGGATAACCCTCAATGACTCACTTTCATTCATTCATTCAATCAATCAACAAACATTTATAAAAGGCTAACTATGTGCCAGATATAATGCTAAGCTGTGGGGAGATAAAAAGGCAAAATATAGTCCTTGCCTTTAAAGAGCTCCTAACCAAATAGAGGAGACAACAAGTAAACATGTTTAAAAATCTATATACAGGACAAATATAAAATAGTTAACCTATTAAAGGCACAGGAATTAGGAAGAGCTGAGATAAAATGCCTGAAAAAGATGAAACTTTAGTTGGGACTTAAATTAAGCCAGGGAAGTCAGTAGATGGAGATGAGGAGGGAGAAAATGCCTGGTTCTGAGAGATGGAGTGGCTTGTTCATGGAAGTCCAGAGTCACTGGATTAAAAAGTGGGCAATAAGGTTGAAGAAGGTTGGAAATATAAGTGTGGATAGGTTGTGAAGGACTTAGAACACTAAGCAAAGAGAACCACTAGAGTTTGCTGAGTGGGGTGGAGGGGTTAATGATTATCTGTGCACTTTAGAAAAATCTCTTTAATAACCAAGTGGAAGATGGCCTATAATAGGAAGAGATGTGAGGTAGGCAATCACTTCAAACCACTGTTCTGGTGCAAACCTTCATCAGCCTATACCTGAATTAGTCTGTTGGCAGTGTTAGAGGAGAGAAGGGAATATATTAAAGATATGTTAAAAAATTAAAATTGACTATTCTTGAAAATAGATTGGCTTTATGGGGTGAAAAATAATGAAGTTCTCTATAGTAAGAGAAAAGGAAAGGGAGTTGGGGTATGGAATTTAAATAGAAAGCTAGTGAGTTTTCTTTTGGACATGTCAAGTTTAAGATATTTATTAGATAACCAGTTTGAAATGTCTGAAAGACAGTTAGAAATGTGATAATGAAGATCAGGAAAGAGGCTGGTACAGAATAGGAATATCTGAGAATTTGTCAGCATAGAGATGTTAATTAAATCCATGGGAACTGATGAAATCACAAAATGACATAGTATAGAGGGATAAAAGAAAATGATCCAGAAAAGAACCTTGTTATGCATTGCCAGTTAGAGGGCATGATCTGGAGAAGGATCCAGCAAAGGTGACAAAGAAGGAGCTGTAAGTAGGAGAAGCAGGTGAAAGTTTTGTCCCAAAAACCTAAAGAAAAGAGACTATCAAGGAGGATGTGGAGATCAGTAGTGTCAAAGTCTATTGTGACCACAAGGAAAATGAAGATTAAGAGCAAACCTTTGGATTTGGCTTCTAAGAAAATACTGGTAACTTTGGAGAGAGCAGTTTTAGTGGAATGCTAGATCAGAAGTCAGATTCTAAGGGTTTAAAAAGTGAGTGTGAAGAGAGGGACAGTCAAGATAATTATTTTAGATGTTTAGGTAGAGTTTAACCACATTGTGCAGAATAGACATAGGACAATAGCAGAGACTGAAAAGCCAAATGCTTTTTTTTTTTCAACATGACTACCTGCAGTGTTAGGAAGTAGAGAGTAGACAGAGTGGAGAGAATGAAAATATTTTGTGGAATAAGGATAACAGAAGGGGCAATTTACTAGAGGAAAAAGGAAGTAATAGAGTTGAGTAGGTGGAGGGATTAGCATTGGTAAGGAATAAAACTACTTCTTCATGTGAGATAGGAATGAAAGAGGAGATAGTGGCAGAAGGCATATGAGTGATGTGAGATTAGGAAAAAGGGGGAAAAGAAAACCCATGGGAAGTATTTCCAATTTTTCTTTAAACTATGCAGCAAGATTATCAGCTGAGAAAGAGGAGAAAGGGGAAGCTATAGTAGGTTTTAGAAAGGATGAAAACATTTGGAAAAGTTGCTGTAGAGAGCAGGTCAATGAGTTGATAAGGCAAATATAAAAGGAGTGAGCAGCTAATTGAGGTTATGTAACATAAAGATATAGTGGACTGAGAAAGAATGGTTCCATGGTTTTCTCTACCTTCATTCATTAGTTAGGTATAGAAACAAAGATAATAAATGGTGGGAATGATCCAAAGCTGAGACTTGGCAGGATAAAAATGGAGAATGAAAAGGAGGGTAGCGATACAAGAAAGAAAGACAACATAAAATTGCTTTGGTACACCAAGGGGTAAAGATGAGCAAAAGAGAAGGGAGAAGCTACTGTGCCCAACACATACATGTAATTCATTGCCAAATATTATTCCTTCATTCAGAACATCTAACATATATTCCCTTTATTTCCACTCATGCAGTTACAACTCCATTTCAGGACCTCATCACTTCTCTCCTGAATTATATTTTTAACCTTCTAAATGGTGCTCTTTCTCCAAAAATGGGATAATAATATATTCCCTCTTTCACATATTTCCCAGTAAGTGCTCTCTAAATCAAATATATTTATATATATATATGTATATATATACACATATATATGTATATGTGTATGTATATACATGCACAAATACAAATATATGTCTATATATGTGTATGTGCTATTTTGTTTTAGTAAGGAATATATTTATATATGTGTCCATGCATATGTGTATGTATTTATATGCATGCAGAAAATTTACAATATACTAGAGAGTCAGCCTTGGAGTCAAGAATACTTGGGCTTATTTTTAAATATGATACATACCAGCTGTGTGACCTTGAGCAAGCAACCTAACTTGTTCATGCCTCCAAGCTCCTCTCTAAGACCCAGGGCATCTCCCTGAGTCACAGCAGGTGTGAATCTGCAAACAGATGAAATTTCTAATCAGGAGTTCCTCACCAAAGAAATCCCAGTTATAATATAACTAACTAAGTAAGTAAATAAATAATAATAGTACCAAGCATAATACTAAATGGGTAAAAAAAGAAATATCATGTACTTACCTACTACTTCATATTTTATAACTCACAGTAGAATGTAAGCTTTCTGGGAAAGTACACCTTAGGAAAATTACACTTGGTAGTTGCTGAATAAATTTTTTTTGAAAATCAAATAGAATTGAAAATATGAAATATTTAATAGATTTGAAAACCACTGAGAGTACCATATAGAATAAATTTGCTTTTAAAGGTGTAAGAATGATTGATTTTATGGAAAACAACTGTTCTCAAAGTGTACACCAAATTAAAATTATGTGGGAATAGGTTGCACTTGCTGTATATTGGAATGTGTTTATTTTGGGTTCTCTGAGAATATGATAATATTTGAAAAAGATCCAAGATTCCAAGCATTTCTCTACTTTTTGCACTCTCTCTTACTTCTTTGTTTCAACACTTTTCTTTCAATTCTTTAAAGGTAGAGATTGTTGATTTTTAAAAGTTAAATACTTAGGTAAAGAAAATTAGATAGAAAAGACTAGTCAGAGGATATTCATGCTTTTTGAGGAAAAAGCCAGCAATTAAAGTTCTCAGATTTATACTTCTTCATCTGGAAATTACAAATGCTTATAATAATTTTAGAAAGAAGAGAATGGGTTGAAAAATACTGAATGGTATAGATTTAACAGGTTCAAAGGGCTAGACATTTGATCAACTACACAGTTCTGTATTCCTGGTTTCATGTAATGCAATGATGACAGGTTAAGCAGTTCCTTGAATGGAAATGTTTGGAAAGAAATTGCCTAGGAAATATTTCCCTTTACTGCTAGTCTTTACAATCATGGCCAGATATTTTTTTGAGTCTTATTTTAGGCTTTGGCATTTATCTCTTTGAGAAGTAAATAAATGGTTCTTATGATTTGTTTTGAAGATTTTGTTCTCTCTAGATATACCAATTATTTGTTCTCTTGAAATAAATATTACTAAACAACTTGTGACATGATTGTGATGGAATAATACTGCCCTGTTAGAAATGACAAAAATATTAATTTTGGGAAAACATGGAAAAACTTTCAGGAAATTATGAAGAGTGAAATGAGCAGAAGTAGGAGAACATTATATACATCAACAGAAATATCGTTTGAAGAATGACTTGTAAATGTCCACTTCCAGAGAAAGGCCTGATCAAATAGAAAGAAGTAAGACCATTTTATATATTCTTTTTTTTTTTGCCAAATGATGCTTTCTTTAATGAGGAGAGGAGAGAAGGAAGAGAGTTACCTGGGTATTTAACGTAACAAATTTAAGTTAACGAATGAAATTTAATGATTTTCTCTTTGAAAAATCTCTGTTTTTTGAGCAAAAGAAAGTGGCCCCATTCTGGAAGTTTGATAAAGATTTGTAACAAACTACTTCACAAATTTAATTTGTTTCAAACTTTTCCAACCTAAGGATTATAGTGATTTTTGTAGTTTATGATAAGGGATACCAAGCATTAGCTTTTCTATTTCCAGGAGAAAAGGAAGAAATTTGTTTTCTCTCAATTAATACATACTTCTCAGCCTTCTTTGAATCATTTAAAACAATGTTCCCAAATTGACCACATATAAGTTCCCCCACCCCCACAAGTCTTTGACTAGAATTTTTTTAATTTAATTTGAGTTTCCCAAATAGCATGTAAAAAGTTTCCAATATTTTAAAAAGAATTTTGAATCTTGAATAATCTCCCTTTCTTCTCTTCCCCCTCCATTGAGATGGTAAGCAATCTGATATAGATTTCATATGTGCTATCATCTAAAACATTTTTCTGTTAATCCTTTTGTGGAAGAAAATTCAAACAGAAAAAATATTTTAAGAAATAAAGTGAAAAAAGTTTATTTGGTCTGTATTCAGATTCCATCAGTTCTTTTTCTGTAGGCAGATAACATTTTTTTTATTATGAGTCCTTTGGGATTGCTTTTGATCATTGTATTGTGAAAACAGTTAAGTTATTCACAGTTGTTCTTCATTCAGTACTCCCATCACCATGTACAATGTTTACTTCCTGCTATTTTAGTTCATTTAAGGCTTTCCGGGTTTTTCTGAAATTCTCCTACTTGTCATTTTTATAGCACATTAGTGTTCAATTACAATTATATACTATAATTTCCCAATTGATGGGTATCCCCTCACTTTCTATTTCTTTGTCACCACAAAAAGAATTGCTTTAAATATTTTTGTACATGTAGATCCTTTTCCTATTTTAAAAAATCTTTAGGAGGCACACCTAGAATTACTGGGTCAAAAGATCTATACTGCTTTATATTCTTTTGGACAGAGGTCTAGATAACTCTCCAGAGTGGTCAAATCAGTTCACAACTACCCCAAAAGTTCATTCATGTTTCAATTTTCCCTTTCCCTCCCAAGTTTTGTCTTTTTTTTCCTTTTTTGTCATAAGAGTCAATCTGATAAGTTTGGATTGGTCTCTTGGAGTTATTTTAATTTGCATTTTCTAATTAATTGTAATTTTGAGCATTTTTGGCATGACTATGACCAAATTGACCACATATAGAGAGCTTTAATTATTTTGTTTAATTGTCTTTTCATATCCTTTGACTGTTTCAATTGGCAATGACTTGCATTATTATACATTCAACTCATTTTCCTATGTATTTGAGAAATAAAGTCTTTGTTAGAGAGACTTGTAAAAATTTATTTTTCACCATTATGATTACCGTATATTACTCCCCATCATATCCCACCAGTTACCTTTTACTCTCTTTTCAATCTGTCCATCCTCAAAAGTATTTAGCTTCTGACCAACACATCCCCATATCTTCCCTGTTTTCTAGCAGTCCTAACCTCTTTCATCCCTTTCCCCTTATACTTTCCTATAGGATAATATATAGATTTTTATACTGAATTGATTGTATGTATTCTTCCATCTTTGAACCACTTCTCATGAGTATGAGGTACAAATGCTCCCCTCTTCACTTTCCCATCTTCCTTGACAATGTAAATCTCTTTCCTGACTCTTTTATGTGAGACAATTTATCCTGTACCATTTTTTCGTCCCTCTTCTTCCAATTAATTCCTCTTTCTCACCCTTTAATTTTATTTCTTTAGATCTCATCTCATCATTTTCAACTCAAACCAATGCCCTCTGTCTATGTATACTCCTTTTAATTGCTCTAATAATGATAAAGTTGTTAGGAGTTACAAGAATCGTCCTCCCACAAAGGTATGTAAACTTTTTCACCTGATAGTCTTTTGATTTCTCTTTGTTTATCTTTTTATATTCTCTTGAATCTCATATTTGAGAATCAAATTTTCCATTCTGCTTTTGTCTTTTCATCATGAATGTTTGAAATGTTTCTATTTCATTAAAATCTCATTCTCTCCATGAAGGATTATGTTCAGTTTGGTTGGTCAGTGATTCTTGGTTAAAATCATAGCTCCTTTCCCCACTCAAATATCAGATTCTAGGACTTCTAATCTTTTAATAGAGAGACTGCTAAATCTTTTGTTATTCTAACTGTGGCTCCATGATATTTGATTTGTTTATTTTTAGATATTGTCTCTTTGACCTAAGTGTTTTGGAATTTGGTTGTAATGTCCCTGAGAATTGTCTTTTTATGATCATATTTAGGAGGTAATCAGTGGATTCTTTCAATTTCTAATTTGCTGTCTTGCTCTAAAAGGGTAATTTTCATTAATAATTTCTTGAAAATTTGATGGCTAAGCTCTTTTTTTAAAATCATGGATTTTTGGTAGTCAAATAATTCTTAGATTATCTTTCCTAGATTTATTTTCCTGCTTAGTTGTTTTTTCAATAAGATATTTTCCATTTTCTTCTATTTTTTTCATTCATTTAACTTGATTATTTCATGAGGTTTCATGGAGTCATTAACTTTCACTTGCCCAGTTTTAATTTTTAAGACATTTTTTAGACTGAGCTTTTATACCTCCTTTACCATTTGTCAAATTCTACTTTTTAAAGATTTATTTTCCTCATTGATTTTTTGGTATATCTCTTTACATTTGGTCAATTCTGGTTTTTAAGGAGTTCTGTTCATTTGATTTATGTGCTTTTTAAAAAATAATTGGCCTATTCTGTTTTTTAAGGTAATTTTTCAATATTTTTGTGCCTTGTTTACCAAGCCATTGACTCTTTTTTTTTTCATAATTTTCCTGTTTCACTCTTGTTTCTATTTCCAATCTTTCTTCTACCTGTCTTATCTAATTTTTAAAAACCTTTTAAACATCCTTCATTAATTCTTTTTAGGCTCAAGACCAATTCATATTTTTCTTGGAGGCTTTGGATGTAGCAATAGTGACTCTATTGCTTTCTTCTGGGTTTGTGTTTTGGTCTTCCCTGTCACCAAAATAACTTTATTTGTTGAGTGTCTTTATACTGTTTGATCATTTCCAGCCTTTTTCTTTTCTTTTCGTTTATAAAAACTGCTGAAGTTTTTTAAATGTTTTTTTCCTGTGGTGAAGGGAGGACTATTTCAAGCTTCAGATTCTTTATGCAACTTCCTTCTGGGCTGGCTCTGGAGATCAATAAGTATTCAGTTCCTCCAAGGTATTATGATCTAAGGAGAGGTGTGTTTAATACTCTCCCAGCCTGTGGTCTTGTCTGCAATAAACCACAAGCACTCTTTTCTTCCTTGATTCTGTGAACAGGGTCCTTTGTTCTGTAAAAATAATAATGGCAATAAACAAAAATAAGGGACAAAGAACTAGAAAATAAAGATCCAAAATTGTTTCTTGATACTTTTGATACATGATATCAAAAGTATCTTCAGTGGTAAATGAAGTGAAGCTGAAAGATAAACTACCGGTTAGGGCCAGGCACAAGGAATGCAAAAGAGACTCTTGTTTATGAAAAATAAACAATTTATTTAAATATATATAAGGGAAAAAGGATTTCTAATTCTAAGGTATTCTAACTCCACCCAAATAAACTCCCAGGTCCTGCAAGGAACCCTTCCTCCTGTGGTTCACAGGCTGTGCTAATCCTCTCTGATCTAACTAAGCAAATTTATACGATTCTAAATAAATCTAACCACTCTAACTCTTAACTTCACCTTTAAGTTATAAAGATAACCAAGGCTAACTGGTTGAATCTCCACAAGAAGCAGGTTAGGGCTCTGAGCCTTAACAGACTCAGAGTCCAATCCAAAGACCAGGTTTTGTTTGGTCTTTTCACAGTTTAACCAATCTACAGACAGTAACAGATAAATGAATAGTGTTTCCCAAGTTGGAAAAGAAAACACTAAGCTCCTTCAGGTCTTTCACTCAGACAGAGATAGAGAGAGGCAAAGATGTTACCTTCTCTAGCTCTGAGATAGAAAGAAAACTGCATGTGGCTCTGTAGACTGCAGAAGCCCACTTCTGGAATGCCACACCCAGCCAGTGAAACTGTCATAGAATAAAGCTGTAACTGCTAACACTTGAAATTAACACTCTCTCTCAGCTCTATTTGAAACTCCAATTCTTCCTCAAGCCAGCTTCTCTACTTCTTATCTTTAAACTAATAAAACAATACATATTTTCTAATATCATCTTTATAGTTCTCCTATAGCTACAAGTCCTAGTGTAGACTATTGCTCTTCATTGCCCTGACCATGATCCAGGAATGCATCCTAAATCTGTATTTGGGCAATGACGCAAGTCTTGCACTTAGAGTCAGCAAAGAGACCCATGAAATACACATCTAAGTAGCTGTCCAACCCCCCTTACCTTCTGTGGATGGGCTCTCCAAAAGCCTTCAGCTACCTTCCATGCCAGTTGCCACAGTGAGACCTGCCTTGACTTGTTGTTTTATACACCATTTCCATCTTGGTACAATAAATATTTTGTGTTGGCCTTTTATCCTGTTTTAAGGTGAAAAGTTATTTCACCCAGTCTTTTCATGAGTTATATTGCTTCAGAATGTGTTTTGAGGCATTCTATCAGAGTTGTCTGGAAAGTAATTTGGTAGAGATCAGGTGGATCTTTGTACCTTCTCTGCCATCTTGGTTCCATTCTTAACGAGAAAATTTTGAAGTAATTTCCACATTTTAAAATATTTTCTTCTGTTCTAGAATCAATAATTTACATTGATTCTAAGGCAAAAGTGGTAAGGGCTAAGCAATGAGCATAAAGTGACTTGCTCAGGGTCACACAGCTTTGAAGTGACTGAGGCCTGGTTGAAACCAAGATCTCCCATCTCTAGGCCTAGGTCTCAATGCATTGAGCCACCCAGCTGCTCCCAGACACCTTGGGGTTTCAATTCCAGTAACTACATGAAAGGAAATGACCTAGGAGGTAATAATTTCTAGAGGACTCAGGTTCCTCATCTATAAAGTGAGGGGGTTAGACTAGATGGCCTCTACATTTCCTCCACCTTGAAATCAATGATAATAGTGACAAAATGAATTGATACAGAGGGCTTGAACTCAAGTCTCAATTCAGAATTCTAACCTATCAGATTAATTTGGTTAGTAATAATACTTTTAATACTGAGTTTATAGAATTATTTTGAGGCTTTAATAGGATAATGCTTTTAAATGCTTTGCAAATTGTAAAATGTATTAAGAATTATAATTATTATTACTCATAAATTCCTCCAAATAGTCATTTGATAATTTACAATTGGCAAATATATACCCGTCACTTTCTTCATGTAATCCTCAATCTTATTGAGTTGCACTATTTAAATAAATATAGTATATGATAAACACTGTTTGTTTTATGTATGTAGCATGCCTTTTGCATTTTGATATTTATTTAGTGCTTTTATTTTTTTAATTTTAAGTAATCCATTCCATTTGTAGACTAACTTGGAAGTTGTCTTAAATGCTCATTTTAATGTAAAGAGTTGTATGCCTTTTGTTGTGCTTTTAGGGATTTTTTTTCTGCTTGGAGACTATAACATAGAAATATTCACTTAGTAGTTAAGCTACTGTGACTGATTTTAATCACATTTGTTTTTAATGATGTCTGTATTGAGCTTAAAAGGCCACTTTATTAATGCAAAAATATTATTCACCTTTTGAATTATTCTAATGAATTTTATAAAATATGGTGCTGAAATAGTCATATGTGTGTTGATTTAATTCATAGTAATTGCATAAATTCTTACTTATTCAGTAGTTGGATTAGCTAATTATTAATAATTACTTCTTCCAGAGCTTAGAAGCACTTTTCATTGCTGATTGTTCAAAAGCACTTTCATCGTATTTGGAGCTAAATTATCAAAATTTCTCTATCAGGACTTTTAGTACACATGCAATTTTCAAATTCAATCAGCCATTTAAATACTTAATAACATTGGCTATTTCCTTGAAATTAACACTTAGCATATGGAAAGTATGAAGAAGTATATGAACAAAAACGTCAGGATATTTAGGTCAACCCCATTCTTATTTTTATTTTTTTCCTAAATAATTTTATAAAATTACTTTAAAAATATAGCTTTACAAAAAATTTTGAGTGCCAAATTCCCTCCCTCCTTTCCATCTTCCCTCCTTAGGAAGACAATTATTATATTGGTTACACATGTAAAGTCATACAAAACATTTCTATATTAGTCATGTTGTGAAAGAAAATACCCACAAAAAAGAAAAATTAAATTAAAAATATTCTTCAATATGCATTGTTAAGATTAAAAATGATAAAGACTGATATAATAAGAGAAATTAGTAGTTTAATTAAAGCCATGGCCATATTGGTAAAATATATATGACTGCGCCTGACTAACTTTTAAATTTACCGCCAGAGCCCATCTTGTCCCTCTCGCCAGCCAGCCACTCAGCAAAATGAAGAGATCTCCTCTATGCCCTCCTCTGAATTTAAACTGCCCCCTGCATGAGGACCTTTGACATCCCCATGCCCTAAGACTGTAAACCCATTGGAATCATGGGTAATGTAGTCTCAAAGCCCCCACGTGTCCATAGGGAGTCTGCTAGACACTTCTAAATAGCACTTCCCTGAATTCAAAATAAACAGCATTTAGTCTCCATCAATTCTTTCTCTGAGCACTGATAACATTTTTCAACATGAGCCTATAGGAATAATCTTGGATCATTGTATTGCTGAGAAAAGAAAAATCTTTCATAATTAATCATTGTATAATGTTTCTGTTACTACATACATTGATTTACTGACTACTCAATTCATTTTGCATCAATCCATGTAAATCGATCCAGGTTTTTCTGACATCTTGCCCCTAATTTCTTATATTACAACAATATCCTATTATAATCATATACTACAACTTCTTCAGCCATTCCCCAATAGAGGAGCATTCTTGATTCCAAATTCTTCATCATCAGAGAGCTGCTATTGATATTTTTGTACATTTTAGGAACTTTTTTTCTTTAATCTGTTTGTAATATAGACAGAGTAGTGATATTGCTGGGTCAAAGTGTATGCATAGTTTAATAGTCCTTTGAGCAAAGTTCCAAATTGTCCCCCATGTTGGTCATTCCCTCCAATATTTGTCATTTTCTTTTTCTGTCCTATTAGCCAAACTTTTAGCTGTGAAATGATATTTCAGAGTGATTAAAATTTACATTTCTCTAATCAATAATGATTTAGAGCATTTTTTTTCATATGACTATAGATAGCTTTGATTTCATCTGAAAACTGCCTTTTCATATTCTTTAATATTTATCAGTGGAGGAATGATTTGTAGTCTTATGAATTTGGATCATTCTTCTTTATATTTGAGAAATATAGCTTTTATCAGAGAAACTTGCTATAAACTTTTTCACAGTTATGATTACTAACTGTATTTCCCTCCATCCTATTTCCTCCTGTTTATCCTTCTCTCTCTCATCTTTTACCCAGTCCTTTTTCAAAAGTATTTTGCTTCTTCTGAACACTGCTTCTCCCAATCCTCCCTTATTTCTATCATTATCCTTCTTTTATCTCCTTTTTCACTTTCTTCCTGGTAGGGTAAGATAAATTTCTATTTCCAACTAACTATATATTTATTCCCTCCTTGAGACAATACTGAATAAAGTGATGTTCAAACAAATTGTCATTCCTCCGTCTTCCCCTAAACTTTAAAAATTCTTCCAAATCTATTGTGTAAAAGATTATTTAGCCCCTTATGCCTCCCTTCCACCCCCCAATACTTCCCTCTTTCTCATTCCTTAAGTATTTTATATCATCCCAATCATTCTTATCATTTAATTTAATATTTTAAATCATCCTATCATAGTCAGCACTAGGTATAATTTTTCTAATAGCCCTAATAATATTAATATTCTTAGGAGTTACATGTATCATTTTCCTATATGGAAATGTAAATATTTTAACATTATTGAATCCCTTATGATTTCTCCTTCTTGTTTACCTTTTCATGCTTCATTTGAATCTTGTATTTGAAAAACAAATTTTCTAATTGACTGTTCTTTTCATCAAGAATGCTTGAAAGTTCTTTATCTCACTATATATCCATACTCCCCTTGAAAGAATATACTCAGTTTTGCTGAACAGGTTGATTTTGACTGTCATCCTTTATTCCCAGGAATATCATATCACAAGCCCTGAAATTCTTCAATGTGGAAGTTGCTAAATCTGATGTTATCTGTACTGTGGCTCCAAAATATTTGAATTATTTCTTTCTGACTGCTTGCAATCTTTCCTCCTTGACCTTGGAGCCTTGAAATTTGGTTATGAAATTCATGGCAACTTAAATTTGGGCATCTTTTTCAGGAGGCAATGAGTGAATTTTTTCAATTTCTGTTTCACCCTCTTGTTCTAGGATATCAGGGCAGTTTTCCTTCATAATTTCTTAAAATTATGTCTAAGCCTTTTTTTCAATAATGGAATTCAGGTAGTCCAATAATTCTTATATTAATTGACTTCCATCTAGTTTCCAAATAGGTTGTCTTTCTAATGATAGTTCACATTTTCTCCAATTTTTTCACTTAAAATTTTTTTTTGTTAGCTTTCAGTTGCCCAATTATCATTTTTAATAAATTATTTCCCTTAGTGAGCTTTTGCAACAACTTTTCTATTTGGTCAGTTCTACTTTATAAGGACTTCTTTGCTTAAGTAATTAAAAAAATAACCCTTACTTTTATCTTAGAATTGATACTAAGTATTGGGTCCAAGGCAAAGGAGCAGTAAGGGCTAGGCAATTGGGGTTAAGAGATTGACTGGGATCAAATAGCTAGAAAGTATATAGAGCCAAATTTGAGCTTAGAACATCTTTTCTGTAGATTTGACTCTCTATCCCTTGGGCTTGAAAAGTGGCTCTGCTTATGTGAAGTTTTGCACTCCCTCATTTGATCCATTCTGTTTTTAAAGGTAACATTTTCTTCAGTATTTTTTTTGCCTCTTTAGTAAGCTATTTGCTCTTTTTTTCATGACTTTCGTGCATCCTTCTAGTTTTTTTTTCCAATTTTTTTCTCTTTGATTCTTATTTGACTTTTAAAATCTTTTTCGAGCTCTTCCAGGAGTTTTTTTTGTGCCAGACACCATTTTTTTTGAGACTTTGCATGTAGTTCTGGACTTTGTTTTCTTCTGAGTTTATATTTTGATCTTCTCTGCCACAATAGTAATTTTATATGGTCAGGGGTTTTTGTTATTGTTATTTACTTATTTTCCTAGTCCATTTTTTGACTATTGATTTTATGTTAAAGTTGGGCTCTGTACTCAGAGTAGAGGGAGCACTATCCCAAGTTTCAGGCCTTTCTTACTGCTGTTTTCAGAGGTAGCTCGGGGGGGGGAGGGGTCTATAAATGTTCAATTCTTTCAAAATGGTATGATTAAAGG
>NC_058133.1:300906744-300947352 GCF_016433145.1 Gracilinanus agilis | reverse complement strand
TTATATGAAAACAACTACAAAACACTTTCCAAACAAATAAAACTGGATCTAAACAATTGGAAAGCCATTGATTGGTCATGGGTAGGATGAGCTAACATAATAAAAATGACAATTCTGCCCAAATAAATGTACCTATTTAGTGCCGTACCTATCAAGCTACCAAAAAACTTCTTTACTGAATTAGAAAAAACTATAACAAATTTCATTTGGAATAACAAAAGATCAAGAATATCAAGGGAAATAATGAAAAAAAATGTGAAGGAAGGGGGCCTAGCAGTACCAGATATTAAACTATACTATAAAGCAGCAGTCATCAAAACAATATGGTACTGGCTAAGAGATAGAGAGGAGGATCAATGGAATAGACTTGGAGTAAATGGCATCAGCAAGACAGTGTATGATAAACCCAAAGAGTCCAACTTTTGGAACATGAATGCACTATTTGACAAAAACTGCTGGGAAATTTGGAAAACAATATGGGAGAGATTAGGTCTAGATCAACATCTCACACCCTACACCAAGATAAATTCAGAATGGGTGAACGACTTGAATATAAAGAGGGAAACTATAAACAAGTTAAGTGAACACAGAATAGTTTACTTGTCAGATCTGTGGGAAAGGAAAGACTTTAAAAGCAAGCAAGAGTTCGAGAAAATTACAAAATGTAAATTAAATAGTTTTGATTATATTAAACTAAAAAGCTTTTGTACAAACAAAAACAATGTAGTCAAAATCAGAAGGGAAACAACAAATTGGGAAAAAATCTTTATAAGGAAAAACTCTGACAGGGGTCTAATTACTCAAATATACAAGGAGTTAAAGCAATTGTATAAAAAATCAAGCCATTCCCCATTTGATAAATGGGCAAGAGACATGAATAGGCAATTTTCAGGTAAAGAAATCAAAAGTATCAATAAGCACATGAGAAAGTGTTCCAAATCTCTAATAATTAGAGAAATGCAAATCAAAACAACTCTGAGGTATCACCTCACACCTAGCAGAGTGGCTAAAATGAAGGAAGGGGAGAGTAATGAATGTTGGAGGGGATGTGGCAAAATTGGGACATTAATGCATTGCTGGTGGAGCTGTGAACTGATCCAGCCATTCTGGCTGGCAATTTGGAATCATGCTCAAAGGGCTATAAAAGAATGCCTGCCCTTTGATCCAGCCATACCATTGCTGGGTTTGTACTCCAAAGAGTTCATAGATAAACAGACATGTACGAAAATATTTATAGCTGAGCTTTTTGTGGTGGCAACAAATTGGAAAAGGAGGGTATGTCCTTCAATTGGGAAATGGCTGAACAAACTGTGGTATATGCGGGTGATGGAATACTATTGTGCTAAAAGGAACAATAAACTGGAGGAGTTCCAGGCGAACTGGAGAGACCTCCGGGGACAGATGCAGAGCGAAAGGAGCAGAGCCAGAAGAACTCTGTTCACAGAGACTGATATACTGTGGTAAAATTGAATGTAATGGACCTCTGTACCAGCAGCAATACAATGACCCAGGACAATTCTGAGGGATTTATGGTAAAGAACACTACCCATGTCCAGAGGAAGGACTGCAGGAGAGGAAACATATAAGAAAAACAACTGCTTGAATGCATGGGTTGGGGTGGACATGATTGAGGGTGTGGACTCGAAATTACCACACCAATTCAACTACCAACAATTTGGAAATTGGTCTTGATCAAGGACACATGACAAAACTAGTGGAAATGTGCACTGGCCATGGGTGGGGGGAGTGCAGGGGGGTGAAGGGGAAAGGAGGAGCATGAATCATGTAACCATGTTAAAAATGAATATTAATAAATGTTTGAAAATAAAAAGACCTTCCTTTTCTCTTTTCTCTTTCAATGATAAACTTCTTTAAAAATCTGGTTATACTTGATGTCTTCATTGTCTTACCTCTCACTTATTTCCCAAACTCTTATAATTTCGCTTGTGATGCAATAAGTCAACCAGAACTGATTTCCTTAAAGTTTCTAATCCCATATGCTTTTTTTTACTCCTTACCATTCTTGACCTCTTCAAAGTTTTTCATTTTGTTTACTACTCAAACTCCCTAGACATTCTTTCATCTCTGTTTTTTAGTTTTCATGGTACCATATTCTTTTGTTTTCCCCCTACCTGACCATTCCTTTTCAGTTTTTTTTAAATCAGGTCTTCATACAAGATGTGCCTTCTTTGGGAAGAATCCAAGGATCTGTCATCAGTCTTTTTTGTTTTCTATCCCTGTCTTTTTCTTTCTCCATATCTCTGTGTCTGTTTTTCTGTCATTCTGTCACGTTTTTACTTTCCTCCTTTCATCCTTCCACCCTCTTCCTCTCTCACTCTTTCTAACACTAATTGCTATGAGTTCAGTATATAATTTGAGTGGATATGGCTACCATTTTTGCATCTCTGATCCTTTTTTTTCTTGAACTATTTTATAAAACCAGCTTCTTACTGGTATCTTCACCTAATTGTCGTATACAAATCTCAGTCTTCATATCTCAAAATAAGTTCTCATTGTCTTTGCCCATACAAACAAGCAAAATAACAAAATCTATTTTTTATTAGCTTCTCTCTTTATGTTGAGGCAACTTCCATCTTTCTAGTCACTTATATTTAGAATTTTAGGATTATCCTTGAGTCTTTGATGCTATACCTCCACCAACATCTATTGAGTTTCTAAATCCTATTGATTATCACCACATTATATTTCTTATGTCTAGTTCTTCTATCCACTCACAGATACCTTAGATAAGCCTTTATCATTTCTTGCCTGAGCTATTGCAATAATTGGTGTCCTTGAATCCTGACTCTCCTCTTTTTAATCCATCCTCCTCATAACTACCAAATCAATATTTTCAAGCTATGTTTGACCATTTCACTCTCTTTCTTAAGAAATTTCAGTGACTCCCTAAAGCCTTTAGGCAAATATAAACTAATTAAAAACCCTTTAATAAATTATGAAGTTATCTTTCTAGATTAATCTCAAGTTATTCTCCTTCACAGTTCATGACTTAGACAAATGCACCTATATATTAAGTTCCCTTTACAAACATTCTATCAGTTGCCTCAATGCCTTTGAACAATTTCTTTGCCATTTCTAGAATATTTCCTCACTTCATATCTGCCTGGTAAAATTCCTAGCTTCCTTCAAAGGACAGTTATATTATTGCCTATAAAAGTTCTTTCCTAGTCCCTATTTATGTTAGTTTCTCTCTCCCTCCAAATTACTTTGATATATGTATGTTTGTATTACATTTGGATTTAAATATTGCTATATTCTTAGATAAAATTTAAATGTATTAATTAATAGGAACTTTTTTATCTTTCTACCTTCTGTACCTAACACAACACTTGAAACATAGTAGATGGCCACTATAAAATTATTGAATGAAATTGTTATATTGGATTTATTTTCAAAATGAAAAAAATATTTCTCATTTAAATTTTCATTTAATGTCACTATTGACATGCCAGCCTATTTCTATAATGAAACAAAAACATGAAATGCATTTCTTTTTAAATTGATAATTAGGCAGTTACTTTTTCAACCTAGATGACCATAACCAAAATATCCACATAATCTGACTTCTCAAAAGTTGTATATGCATCTTTCAGTAGAGGGAAATTGAATTGAGCCTATACAACTATCAAAAGAGAAGAGGGAAGACTAAAAAGTGATCCCCATTGTATGTCACTCTTCTCACATTCTTGTCACAGAAAGTATCTGCAAAGATTTGTGAATTCATTTCCATAATCAGTTTGTGCTCAGATAATTGTTGGAAAATAGGGAAAACAAGTATCCTAGCCATCTGCTTTAAGACAATCTTATTTCTATGGGCTACATATGTATAGAATAATTTATTAAGAAAACAGAAAGGAGAAGAGACTGCCAATCAAGTTTTTTGCACTTCAGGGGACTGAATTCTTTTCAGCCTGTTTATTGTCTTTCAGTCACACTGATTTCTCTGAATCTTAGAATGAATAATTGCAAAGCTGTCTTTCTTTCTTACAAAAACTCCACATTTGAGAACCAAAAAGCTATCGAAGCTTCATTGAGATCAAGTTAACAGAGAATACTTGAAATGATTTCAACAAAAGCACCTTTTGCTATTTAAAAGCAATTACTAGCTTGTTGCCATAGAGATTGCAAAAAGAATATGCACCATTTGCTGGGTAACCGACTGTGGGTCATACAAATGCTACAGATGTTCTTGTACTTAATTTTTAAAGCTGTTAAAGCACCCATTTTGCTGACAATTCTAGGATATAAACAATGTACTGGATGTTTGGAGGGTTTTAAGGCTAATCTACTACATGTGAAATGGATGGGTAATCATTGTTTTGTCTCCATGACATTTAGATGAAAATATTTAAATCGTAGGATCATTATGAAGCTACTGCATAAAATAATATTGATAGACTACCAGTAAAGCATTAATGGAATGAATCTGTAAAGCACCTATTATGTCAAGAATCATTAAATCCTTTCTTTTTCCTAAATACTTTAAATTTCTGATTTCAGAAATTTTAGGAATATAGCAGTAGCTACTCTATTAGGAGGGCCAGCCTTCCAAAACTCTCATAATTCTGTAATTATCCAAGTCCTGCAGGAAGTAGAGGGAAGAAGATAGAGAAAGGAGAGGAAAATGAAAGAAGGCAAACTGTTTTTGCACTGAAGAAGCAGCAGAAAAAGTGAACAGAGTCAAAAACTCAAAGATTACAAATTACTAGATTGTGATGGATTTGCTGAGAAAGAGAAAAGGAGCACTCTCAGATAATAATCCAAAGATAAGCCTTTTTACTCAAAGGCTCAGAAAAGACTGGAGGAAGTGACAAAAAAAACCAGAAGGAAAAGATGAGAGGAAAAACAGAAAAAAGACAAGGTAAAAGAAGAAAGGATTAAAGTTGACTGCAGTAGTAGTAGTGAATAGAGATAGTAATGTAGTTTAGAACCCTGCCAAAAAATTACAATAGAGAATAGAGAGTGTCCATAATGAACAAAGAATAACTATAGTTTTAGCAAAGTTGGGACACAAACAATATGGGACATTTTATTGTGAGGAAGAGAAGGAGCTGAGGTTGATAAAAACTTGATTGATATTGAAGCAATCAGTGTACCAGACTGAAGGCATATCAATTTCAAAAGTATGTTTCAGAAGTCTTAAAATCATCAAGGTAGAAATTTCATTGTTTCTAATATTTCACCTGTAACTATAGTTGATATACAGAATTGCTGAGTTCAGTGTTTCAAAGGTCTCTGAGTTCAGTGTTTCAAAGATCTCTGATTTTTAGCAACGTGGGTATTTGTCCATCAACCAAGACAATCATAATACATTTATTACCTTACTTGTGTACCTCATGTAGTGAAAGATCTTTGTGACTTTTTATTTTTGAAAAATCATAACACATGGTAGTCACCCTTCAGGAGATGTCCCTCTGATCTTTACAAGAATAGTATTTAGATAATAGTCTCCATGTTCACTCTTTAGAGTAAATCTTTTGGTCTTTTGGAACACTTATGGCAACCCATAGTCATTTCCACACCACAATGGATCCTCATAACAGGATTTCAGTGGAGGATGCCCAGTACATATCACAATAACCATGTGTCATTAAGAAAACAAAATTCTTCATATTCTACTTAGTAAGGCAAAATGATTCTGTAAAGGAGAAAGAGCACTGGCTTTAGAATGAGATAATCTAGATTCAAGTCTCACTTCCCATGATTCCTTTGCATGTGAGCTAGGGCAAGTTTAGTAACCATCTACTTTAGAGAAGGTGGCTTAAGGTCACTGTCAGCTTTGAACCTATGATACTGGGAACTGTAGAGTCCATTCAGAAAAAGATCACTCCAACTTTTGGGTTAAGATGACTCCAGAGTAGAAGCAAGGCTCTTCCTTTCCTCTCTACCAACCAATATAAAGTGCTTCTAAAGGACAAAACTGAAATGAGATGAGAGATGGGGCTCTATTGAAGGGTGTAGCACTGAGGGTAGGCAGAGTTTGGACATTTCTATGCTAAAAGGGGGCAGAATTTCTCCCACCAAAATGTGAGCTCATCACCCCTCCCATACACTACCTATGGCACCACAGTTGGGGGGGAGCGTGGGGCAAGCTCTAGGTTTTCCAGGAGGCTGGCTGAGGACACCACAGACTTGCTCCTAAGAGCAGCGAGACTTAGGACCCCAGGAAGCTGAGGATCACAGAGCTTCAGTACGGAGTCAAGGCAGGGCTACACACGGCAGACATCATTGCAGAGACTCAAAAAATAGCCTCAGGGCAAAAACATTTCTGGAGCTCAATACAAAAACACCCACCTTCTTCTCTCAGACTTCTGACCAGAAAGGAACAAAGCAATGGCCAAGAAGTATAATCCACAACTACCCCAAAATAATACAAAAAACAAGAAAAAACACCTTGACCCTAGATAATTTTTATGCAGAAAAACTCCGGACTATGGAGGAGACAGAAGAAGAAGACAAACAAGTAAACACAACCAAATCTTCCCAAAAAAATGGAAATTGGTCACAGCTCTTGAGGAGCTCAGATATGAGATTATGAACCAAAATAGATAGATAGAAGAAACTTGGCAAGAAAAGTAGGAAATAGTTTTTAAAAAATTAACAGTTAAAAAGATAGAAACTCCCACTTGGAAAAAGGCCAGAAATCAAATGAAATGATAAGTAAATTGGAGACCAGAATTAAATAGCTGGAAGCCATGAAAAGCAGGATATACCAAACCAAAAAGGAAAATCAAAGCATCATAGCTGCAAACCAATCTTTAAAGACCAGAATTGGGCAAGTAGAAGGTAATGATCTCACAAAACAGCAAGAATTAATAAAGCAAATTCAAAAGAATTACAATATAGAAGGAAACATGAATTATCTCACTAAGAAGATGACTGACTTGGAAAACCAGTCTAGAAGAGACAATTTTAGAATCATAGGTTTACCTGAAAACTTAGAAACAAACAGAAATCTTGACATCATTCTACAAGAAATTATCCAACCCCCCCTCAAAAAAAAAAAAAAACAAAAAAAAAACCTGCCCCAATATTCTTGAACAAGAGGGTAAAATAGACATTGAAAGAATCCATAGATCACCCTCTACATTAAACCCTCAAAAGACAACACTCATCAATGTAATTGCCAAATTCAACAGCTTCCAAGCTAAGGAGAAAATTTTACAAGAAACCATAAAGAGACAATTCAGATATCAAGGAACACCAATCAGTTTAAGCAGGATCTGAAAGTCTCCACACTAAAGGACTACAAGGCTTGGGATATGATGTTTAGAAAGGCAAGAGAACTGGATCTACAATCAAGGATCACATACCCATCAGAACTGACTATATACTTCCAGGGAAAATTATGAGCATTTAACAAAATAGACAATTTCAAAGTATTTGTAAAGAAAAGACCAGAACTAAACAGAAATTGTGATGTCCAAATACAAAGATCAAGAGACACATGAAAAGGTAACTTAAAAAGAGAGGGGATTTTTTTCTTTTTTTTTTTTAAGGGCTTCAATGAGCTTTCAATATTTATATCCCTATATGGAAAAATGTTATTTGTAACTGTCAAAAATTATATTCAAAATTATAATAGAAGAATTATTCACAGGTAGAGGTTGGGGTACTAAGTGGATTAAGATAATATACATAAAAATATAATATGCATAAAATAAATCTTATTAAAAAAGATAAGAAAGGTATTTACATCCTGATAAGAGACAGTAAAGACAAAGAGGAAATATCAGTACTCAACATGTATGCACCAAATGTTATAGCATTCAAATTTTTAAAGGAGAAACTATTGAAGTTAATGGAGGAACTAGATAGTAAAACTATACTAGTTGAAGACCTGAATCAGCCTCTATCAGATCTAGATAAATCAAGTCAAAAAATAAATAAGAAAGAAATAAGAGATGTGAATGAAATCTTAGAAAAATTGGAGTTAATACATATATGGAAAAATAGGTATAAAAAGGAATACACATCCTTTTCATCAGTACATCATACATTCACAAAGATTGACCATGTAAATAGGGCATAAAAACATGGCAAACAAATGAAAAAGAACAGAAATAATAAATACAAACTTTTCAGATCATAATGAAATAAAAATAATTATCATGGGTACATGGAAAGGTAAACCAAAAATTAATTGGAAATTAAATAATATGATTCTCCAAATTCAGTTAAAGAACAAATCATAGAAACAATTAATAATTTCATTGAAGAGAATGACAATGATGAGATATCATATCAAAATCTATGCGATGCAGCCACAGCAGTACTCAGGGAAGATTTATATCCTTGAGTCCATATAGTAACAAATTAGGGAGGCCAGAGGTCAATACATTGAGCATGCATAAAAAAGTAGGAATAGAATAAATTAAAATTCCCTGATAAAAACTAAATTAGAAATTCTGAAAATTAAAGGATATGTTAATAAAATTGAAAATGAAAGACCTATTGAATTAATAAATAAGACTAGAAGCTAGTACTTTGAAAAAACAACTAAAATAGATAAAGTACTGGTTAATCTAATTTAAAATAAAAAGGAAAGAAGAAAACCAAATTAACAGTATCAAAGCTGGAAAGGGAGACCTCACCTCTAATGAAGAGGAAATTAAGGCAATAATTAAAATTTATTTTGCTGGGGGCAGTTGGGTAGCTCAGTGGATTGAGAGTTGGGCCTTGAGACAGGAGGTCCTGGGTTCAAATATGGCCTCAGACACTTCCCAGCTGTGTGACCCTGGGCAAGTCACTTGACCCCCATTGCCCACACTTGCCACTCTTCTACCTATGGGCCAGTGCACAGAGGTTAAGTGTTTGAAGGGAAAAAAAATTTATTTTGCCCAATTGTATGTCAATAAATATGGCGGTTTAAGTGATGTGGATGAATGTTTACAAAAATATAACTTTTCTGGATTAAGAGAAGATAGAAAATACTTAAATAATCTCATTTCAGAAAAAGAAATTGAACAAAACATCAAAGAACTCCCTAAGAAATAATCCCCAGGGTCAGATGAATTCACAAGTGAATTCTATCAAACGTTCAAAGAACAACTAATCCCAATAATGTACAAACCATTTGACATAATAAGCAAAGAAGGAGTTATACAAAATTCCTTTTATGACACAAATATGGTACTGATTCCAAAGCCTGGCAGATCAAAAACAGAGAAAGGAAACTATAGACAAATCTTCTTAATGAATATTGATGCAAAAATCTTACATTTTTGCTAGAATACTAGCAAAAAGACTCCAGGGGGCAGCTGGGTAGCTCAGTGGAGTGAGAGTCAGGCCTAGAGACAGGAGGTCCTAGGTTCAAACCCGGCCTCAGCCACTTCCCAGCTGTGTGACCCTGGGCAAGTCACTTGACCCCCATTGCCCACCCTTACCAATCTTCCACCTATGAGACAATACACCGAAGTACAAGGGTTTAAAAAAAAAAAGACTCCAGCAAGTAATCACAAGGGTTATTCACTAGGATCAGGTTGAATATTTACAAGAAATGCAAGGATGGTTCAATATTATGAAAACAATCCACATAATTGACCATATCAATAAGCAAACCAACAAAAATCACATGATTATCTCAATAGATGCAGAAAAAGCCTTTGATAAAGCACAAGAAAGTATAGGAATAGAAGGACCTTTCCTAAAAATAACAAACAATATATATTTAAAACCATCAGTAAACATCATCTGCATTGGGGATAAATTAGAAGCCTTCCCAATAAGATCAGGTGTGAAACAAGGATTCCCATTATCACCTCTATGATTTAATATGATACTAGAAACACTAACAGTAGCAATTAGAGTAGAAAAAGAAATTGAAGGTATTAAAATAGGCAAAGAGAAGACCAAGCTATCACTCTGCAGATGATATGATAGTCTGCATAAAGAATCTTGAAGAATTAACCAAAAAGCTAATGGAAATAATCAACAACTTTAGCAAAGTTGCAGGATACAAAATAAACTCACATAATTCATCAGCATTTCTATACATTTCCAACACATCCTGGCAGCAAGAGGAAGAAAAATTCCATTTAAAATCATCCTAGACAATATAAAATACTTCAAAATCTATCAGCCAAGACAAACGCAGGAATTATACGAATACAAATAAAAAACACTTTCTACACATTAAAATTTGATCTAAACAACTGGAAAAACATTAATTGCTCCTGGGTAGGACAAGCTAACATATTTAAAATGACAATCCTATGCAAATTAATTTATTATTTAGTGTCATACCTATCAAACTAACAAAGTTTTTTTACTGAATTAGGAAAAATTATAACAAAGTTCATTTGGAAGAATAAAAGACCAAGAATATCATGGGAAATAATGAAAAAAAAAAGATGTGAAGGAAGGTGGCCTAGCAGTACCAGATCTTAAACTGTACTATAAAGCAGTGATCATCAAAACAATATGGTACTGGTTAAGATATAGAAGGGAGGATCAGTGGAATAGACTTGAGGTAAATGATCTTAGTAAGACTGTGTATGATAAGCCCAAAGAGACCTGCTTTTGGAACAAAAATCCGCTATTTGACAAAAACTGCTGTTAAAATTGGGAAACAGTATGTGAGAGATTAGGTTTAGATTAACATCTCATACCCTACACCAAGATAAATTCAGAATAGGTGAATGACTTGAATATAAAGAACAAAACTATAAGTAAATTAGGTGAACATAGAATAGTATACCTGTGAAATATGTGGGAAAAGAATGGTTTTAAGACCAAGAAAGAGTTAGAAAAATATCACAAAATGTAAAATAAATAATTTTGATTACATTAAATTTAAAAGGTTTTGTACAAACAAAACGAATGCAATCAAATTAGAAGGGAAGCAAAAAATTGGGAAAAAAATCTTTATAACAAAATCCTCTAACAAAGGTCTAATTAATCTAATTCATAAGTAGCTAAATCAATTGTGCAAAAGAGCAAGCCATTCCCCAATTGGGCAAGGGGCATAAATAGGCAATTTTCATAAAAAGCAATGAAAACTATCAATAGGCACATAAAAAAGTGTTCTAAATCTCTTATAATTAGAGAAATGCAAATCAAAACAACTCTGAGGTACCACCTCACACCTAGCAGATTGGCTCACATCACAGCAAAGGTAAGCAATAAATCAAGGGGATGTGGCAAAATTGGGACATTAATGCATTGCATGTGGAGTGGTGAATTGATCCAACCATTCTGGATTGCAATTTTGAACTATGCCCAAAGGACTTTAAAAAACTCTCCCCTTTGATCCAGTCATATCACTTCTGGGTTTATACTCCAAAGAGATTGTAAGGAAAAAGACTTGTACAAAAATATTTATAGCTGCACTCTTTGTGGTGGCAAAAAACTGGAAAATGAGGGGATGCCTTTCAATTGGGGAATAGCTAACCAAATTGTGGTGTGTGTTGGTGATGGAATACTATTATACTATTGTGTCAAAAGAAATAATGAACTGAAGGAATTCCATATGAACAGGAATGACCTCCAGGAATTGATGCAGAGTGAAAGGAGCAGAACCAGAAAAGCCTTATACATAGAGATGGATACACTGTGGCACAATAAAATGTAGTGGAATTTTTTACTAGCATCAGTGCAATGATCCAGGTCAATTCTGAGGGACTTATGAGAAAGAACGCTATTCACATTCAGAGGAAGAACCATGGAAGCAGAAACACAGAAGAAAAACAACTGCTTGATCACATGGGTCGATGGGGATATGATTGGGGATGTAGACTCTAAATGATCACTCTAATGCAAATATTAATAATATGGAAATAGGTCTTGATCAATGACACATGTAGAACCCAGTGGAAATGCTCATTGGCTATGGGAATGGAGTGGGAGGAGGGGAGAGAAAGAACATGGATCATGTAACCATGGGAAAATACTCTTAATAAATTAATTAATTAATTTTAAGTAAAAAAAAGAAAGAAAAGGATCACTCCAAAAGGAGTTTAAATAAAAAGGACAGCTACTTGAACTATGTTATTATTAACCTATGCTAGTTGTAAAGCTCTGGTTTTCAGAATAATTCATTTCCCTTTGGGTCCTGAAAATTCAAGTTTTGTTTTATATCTAAAATGCAAATTTATGTCAATAAATTTCATAATCTCCATGACTGTAACTTCTCAGGATATCATTAAATGATGATTTCTTAAGTTTAAAAAGTTAACATGAATTGATAACTCCCTCATTTCTTTTTCATTCCATGCTCGGCAAGTATATTTTACAAGGCCATATGTTTAGAATATGCAGTACCAACTGCTGTTTCAAACAGTTTGCTGAATAGTGCCACCATGATCTAGCAAAATGTTTGAGTTATAATGGTGCTAAGTACACATACACACTTGCTCATATATGCATGTACTCACACATATGGACCCCATACACTGTGGCCCTAATTAATTTTGCCTGAAATTTGAATCCTTGGGTATCTGGTAGTAATATGAAATCTTAAGTATCCCAGTTACCACTCTCCCATGCAGGAATGTTATTAAACACCCTGATGCCTTTGAGAATTTGCTCTTTACTTTTTTGGTTTTGTTTTGTTTTTGCTTCTTTTGAGTGTTGAATTTGATCACTGAATTTTCTTTTTAGCTCTGGCCTTTTCATCAGAAATGCCTGGAGTTCCTCTATTTCTTTAAATATCCATTTCTTCCTCTGCTTTATTTATGCTCAGGTTCACTCAGTAGCTTATTTTGGGTTGTAGGCTTATATCCTTTTCCTTGTGGAATACTATATTTCTTGCCTTCATATTCTTTAATGAAGAAGCTGCTAGATTCTGTGTAATCTTGACTCAATATTTGAATTGCTTTTTTTTCTGCTTGTAGTAGGAATTCTTTCTGCTTGAGTGGGAATTATTTTCCTGTATGAGATATTATATTTCCTTTTTTAGGAAACTGTCTTCTTCAGTAAGTTTTTCTTCTAAATTTCTTATTATTTTTCTATCCTTTTTTGGAGATCTTCCTGGGGTTAATTTTGGGCTGGAAATCCTTTCACATTTTCCTTTAAGGCTTCATACATCTTCCTTTTTTGTATCACTTTATACTTCTGAGCTTGTATTTTGGTCGTCTCCTAGATAAATATGTTTAATTTTTATTTCAATTTGATTTTTTAAATTTCTTCTTAACAATCCCATGTAAATTCAATAATTTCATTTCAGAGACCTTATACTTAGAGGAAACATAAGCTCATGGAGAGTTAACTTGCTAGTGTGACTGAAGTGGGTAAGGATGCTGTGGCCTTGAAGAGATTGAGATATTGTCTGTTCCAATTTGTAGAATGGTCATCAATCTAAATAATGAATTTCACAAGCATGAAATAGTGTTTATGGAAGACAACAATTCAGGTATTATAATTACAGAGAACATTGAGAGAACTCTCATGAGAATAATCTGGAGTTTAATAAATGAAATAAAAAATTGGATGAGATTGGTATAAAAACTATGAAGAATTTATATCTAATGAACTTTCAGGTAATTTAAAGAGATGGAGTTGTAAATGGAAAAAGGCCAACTCAAATAATACAATGTAATTGAATCGCAGAGGCTCAATGGGACATCCCTGGAGACATCTAGCTTCAGGAAACTCTACAATAATGTTTTAGTACTCCAACCAAAGATTTGTTATACACCTATATCTCAGAAATTATGCTAGAAACAGGGGATTCAAAGTCTAAAATGAAAGTCCCTGGCCCCCCCAAAGCTTACACACTATAGGTCATGGTGGGAGAAACAATTCATGAAAGCTATAGATAGAACAGAATAGAATAGAATCCACTAGCACCTGCTGATAGCTACTGAAATTACAGATATGTACACTCAAAACAAAATGACCAATTTCCATGAAGCAGAATTATAATTTCAAAACCATAACAATGGCATAATAAATGTCACAAGAAGATTCTAAATTACTATCAGTTATTATTTCTCTTTAGGAATAATTCAGGTAGGGAGCTTCTAGTGTTCCCTGTCCCCCCCAAATTGCTTAATATATAGTGTATTTTATATCTACATCTAATATAAATTGTGTTCTACTCCTTCACCATTAGTCTCTCTAAGCTCTGTGAGCAATTATTTCACAGTAGATTTTGTATCCCTTGTGCCTAGAACTATTTCTGAAATATAGGTGCATAATAAATCTTTGGTAATTGGTTCATTGGAGTACTAATACACATCAATGTAGGAGAAAACTAATTACTACTTTGGCAAAGGTGGATAAGCATAAGTATTATGAGTTTTGAGGAAACATTTTCTCCCCCAAAAAAGTAATCTTAGAGACCAAAGAAATATAGTTATGAAGTTGTATAGACACTCTCAGGCTGTATTTTATCCTTTCCTTGAAAGCAACAACAGGTTGAACCAGATTAATTCTATCTTGAAGGAGAACTAGAGATTTACTGTCAACACAGGATATTTTGATAAGACTAACCACAGAGAACTGCATTTCCCATAGGCATAAAACTGACCTTTTAGTAACTGCTGTTAGCCCAAGGTTTGTACATTTTCTTCATCTCAATCCTTCCATGAAATGCCCTTGATTGGCTATGTACTTTAATCAAGCCTGAAAAAGCTATTAAAATGTCATCTACACCCTACTAAAAAAACGGAAACTTCTATTCTCCCAAGCAGTTTTCCTTTATGTGCTAATCTTTTTTTTTTCTTCACTCTGGTTAATAATTTTTTTTGGCCACTGGTCAAACATGTTTTTAGAATTCTGTAGTTTAATACATGTTATTGTTTTTAATTTGGGGGAAATGGTGTTGCAGATTCACAAGAAAATTGTAGGAAGGCCAAGAATAGTCATGCTACCCATTTGTACGTTCAAGTTTACTGAGTGATTTTTTTTTACTAAACTGTTCCTTCACTAAGTATCTCATATACTGGAAAATCTCATATAGATTTCAGTTTCAAAAAGGATAACTTAAAATATTAATGAGAAGAATAACCCCAACTACCCTTCAAAATAGCTAATTGGTTTGGAATGATAGGTTTAAACAAATAGAAGGATCCAGTTCCATTTTAGATGGATGGATGTTTGTGGAGGGTCTTAGGAACTAATTACCTCAATTATAAGAAATTAGTTGGGAAGTAGCTATTCAGGGAAACCTTTTACTTTGAATTTACAACACTAGTACATGGAGCTCAAATTTTACACTTTTAACATTCAGTTTTTGAAAGGAAATAAACAAATACAAAATTAAATTAAACACTTCTTTAACTTGTTCTTCCCAGAAGCATAAAAATAATGGATGGGAACTTAATAGGCAATTTTTTAAAAAGTAAAAATAATTTTATTTCCTTTTTAGTGGTTATCTGGTATTAAAGAACAAGTTCAATTTTTTTTTGGTTTTTTTAAAAGGTGGTTTTGGTCTTAACACTTGGTTTTTCTTTTTAATATTTGCTTTTGCTCTATCAGATAAGTTCCCTTCACAGCCATGTCTTGGTGCACTTTGTCTTGAATTGCTGTAGGAATCATGTGGAAGAGGGTATCCCCTATCCAAAGAAGGGATAATTTATCTTGTGAGTCAATATGATTACCACTTCAGTAGATATCACTTTGACTGCTTGAGTACATTTCTTTGCTTTCACCATATCCATCTCTGCTGTAATCGTCATAGCAACTGTTTCCCCAAAAGGTGCAGAGACCCTCAGGTAGTAGGGAGTATTAACTGAGGTGATTGGAATAGTCTCTATCAGGATAACTATAGTCATCAAGATCACTGTAACCTCTAGATAAATATTCATCTATTGAACAACAATGACCAAAATTATAATATATATAATCTGGTATAGGTAGTGCATAATCTCTGCTATCTCAAGAACTTCAATAATCTGCTCAAATAGTTGTCTTTGGTATTATATCCAACATCTCTTCTAGATGTCATTGGGTCCCTTCTGGGAAGTCATCCATAGTTGTCTCTCCCACATAACACTGGAGCTCTTCCTCCCATTTTATTACTGCTATACACTGGTTCTGAAGGTGAAAGTCTTTTGGAGGAGTCCCCCACCACTAATTGGTGTTGTCTACTCACTTTTTGATGCCTATTATTGTCAACCTCAGGGTATAATATTCTTTCTGTTTGTCTGTCTGTCTGTCTTCCCTTCCTGTGGGGAAACTCCTATATCTCAACCAAGTGGCTAGGGAGTAGGAAAAGGAATAATCTAGATGAATAAAAGTCTGATTTTTAAAGTATAAATAAAAGATAATTTTGATATATTTAAGTTCATATAGGTTAATCATTACCTTATTTTCAAATCTGCATTTTATTTCTTTCCAATTATAAGTAAAAAGAATATATGTATATTTATGTATATATATTTAAATTTTAAGTTCCAAATTTTTCCTTCTCTTCCTCCACTTTCTTCTCCTTGAGAAAATAAGAAATTAAATATATGTCATACATTTGCAGTCATGGAAAACATTTTTATATTAGTCATACTATAAAAGAAAAGAGCCCCCTCCAAGAAAAGAAGAAATAACTAAGAAATCAAACAAAAAAGGGCAAAGGAGATAGGATCAAAAGAATCACTTACCCAGCAGAACTGACTATATCCTTTAGAACAGTAATTCCCAAAGTGGGCACCACTGCCCCCCTGGTAGATGCTGCAGTGATCCAGGGGGGTGGTGATGGCATTTATCTTTCCTATTAATTGCTATTAAAATTTAAAAAAAATTAATTTCCAGGGGGTTAAGTAATGTTTTCTTCTGGAAAGGGGGAGGTAGGCCAAAAAAGTTTGGGAACCACTACTTTAGAGGGAAAATGAGTATTCAGTGAAATAGAGAAATTTTAAGCATTTCTTATAAAAAGACCAGAACTGAATAGAAAATTTGACTCTCAGCTATAAGACTCAAGATAAAATTTTAAAAAAAGTAAACAAGAAAGAGAAATCAAAAGAGATTCAATAAGGTCAAACTATTTATATTCCTATATGGGAAGATGATACTAATAACTCCCAAGAACTTAATCATTATTAGAGTAATTAGAAGGAATATGTGTATATATATATATATATATATATATATATATATGCTCTCTCTCCCCTCAGCTCTGTACTCATTGTCCCTTCTGCCCCCCCCCTAAAAAAATGCTAAAAAAAAGTAGAAGCAGAAGAAATTACTACAAAGGGTAGTCTGCTGTCACTGGCAAACTCCTGGCTCTTGGAGGGCAGACCGCCAGCATTTCTGTTTGATTTTGAATAACTGAATCTGGAAAGTGAAGCCATAGATAAGGGTGCCATACTATGTTTTATTTTATTTATTTATTTATTTATTTATTTATTTTTTTGGGTGGCTGTTGTTTTGTTTTAAACCCTTACCTTGTTCTCTAATCAGGAGGAAAATAGAACATTAAAAAAAAAAATTTTTTTTCAAACCCTTACCTTCCATCTTGTAGTCAGTACTGTGTATTGGCTCCAAGACAGAAGAGTGNAGAGAGAGAGAGAGAGAGAGAGAGAGAGAGAGAGAGAGAGACAAAGGGCAAGGGTTTGAGTTGAAAATGATGGGATGGTATCTGAAAAAAAAAAACCCGAAGGGGTGATAAAGAGGAATGAGTTGGGAGAAAGGGGAAGGGAGAAATAAAATGGGATAAATTATCTCACATAAAAGAGACATGAAAAAGCTTTTAAACTGGAGGGGAAGATTGAGGATACGTAGAGGGAAGTGGTTGAACCTTTAATCAGCACGGGCTCAAAGAGCGAAGAACATATGTACTCAATTGGTATAGACATATCCTATAGGAAAGAGGGAGGACAAAGGGATAAAGAGAAGTGATGGAGCTGATAGAAGAAAGAACAAAATAGGAAAGGCAGTGGTTAGAAACAAAATGCTTTTGAGGATGGACACAATGAAAAGAGAGAGAGAATAGGCTAAACAAGGAGGAAAATTGAGTGGATACATAATAATCATAATGGAGAAAAAAATTTATAACAAGTATTTCTAAATAATGCCTCATTTCTCAAATACACAGAGATATGAGTCACATTTATAAGAATACAAGTCATTCTCCAATTGATTAATGATCAAGGGATATGAATAATCAGTTCTCAAACTAAGTAATTAAAGCTATCCATAGTCATGTGAAAAATGCTCTACGTCACTATTAATTAGACAAATTCAAATTAAAGAAACTCTAGCGTACCACCCCACACTTATATGAAACAGAAAAGAAAAATGTCAAAAGTTGGAGGGAATTTGGAAAAAATTGAGGTAATAAAGCATTGCTGAAGTTGTAAACTGATTTAACCATTTTAAAGAGCAATTTGGATATATGCCCAAATAGCTATAAAACAATCTATACCTTTGACCCAGCAATATCATTACTAGTTTTGTGCCCAAGAGATTTTTAAAAAGGAAAAATACACAAAAATATTTAAAGCAAAACTTTTTGTGGTGGCAAAGAATTAGAAAGTAAGTGATATCCATCACTTGGGGAATGACTAAGTTGCATATGATGAAGTAGAACCAGAGCATTTGTACATAGTATAAGAAATATTGTACAATGAACTACTGTAAATAACTTAGCTATTCTCATCAATACAATGATCCAAAACAATCCCAAAGAACTCATGATGAAAAATGATATCTATTCCCAGAGAAAGAATTGAGTCTGAATCTAGACCTAAGCAATTTTTTCACTTTCTTCATTAACTTTTTTTTTGGTTTAACTTTCCTTCCACATAAAGATTAATATGGGAAAATGCTTAGCACAATTTCTTTTGTCTTAGTGAGGGTGGAGGAGAGGAAAAAAAGAGAATTAAAGATTCAAAATTTGAAAAACATGTCAAAAATTATTTAAAATTTTAATTGGAGTAAAATAAAATACAAATTTTAAAATAACCTGTTTCAATTTAATATAATCCTCATTTGTCTACTTACATTTTGTATTGCTCTATCTTCTATTTGGTCATAAATTCTTCCCTTATTCATAGATCTGACAGGTAGATTATTCTATGCTTCCCTAATTTGTATATATTATTACCCTTTATATCTAGATAATGTAATCCACTCTGCTAACCAGTTCCATTTTATAAGTGACATTATCACATTCACAGTTTTGATTCTTAACTATATATTTTCCTCCATCTCACTTTTCTCCCATATTTATCCTTCTCTTTCTATCCTTTCATCCTGTCCCTACTCAAAAGTATTTTGATTCCAGCCAACTCCTCCCCCAATCCACCCTCCCATTTATCAGCTTTAACCTTTTTCTTGTCTCCCTATACTCCTATGATACCTAATAAAAAGTTTAAGACTTCTACAAGGCTAAGATTTCTATACCAAGTTACATGTGTGTTATTCCCTCTCTCACCTAATTTCAATGAAAGAAAAGTTCAAGCATTGTCTGTCACTCCTCTATTTTCCTATACTCTGTAAAAGTTTTTCCTCACCTTTTTATGTGAGATAATATGCATCTTCAAGTGCATTTAACCCCATAATTTTGTTCTTTTTGGTTATCATCCCATCATAGGTAACTCACATTCATGTAATCTGTCTAAATATATTCCTTCTAAATGCTTTAATAATAATAACAATAATAATAATAATAATAATGTTCTTAGTAGTTACAAGTATCTTCTTCCTATGTAGGAATATAGTTTGACCTTATTAAATCTCTAATAGTTTCTCTTTCTTGTTTGCCTTTTTATGCCTCTCTAGAGTCTCATATTTGAAAGGCAGACATTCTATGCAGTTCTAATCTTTTTATCATTAATGCTTTTTTTAACACTTAAAAAAACCCCAAAACCTCACAGCCATACTGTATATGGGTACCAAGGCAGAAGAGAAGTGAGGGCTAGGCAATGGGGATTAAATGACTTGTCCAGTGTCACGTACCTAAGAATTGCCTCAGGTCAAATTTGAACCCAGAACCTTCCATCTCTAGACCTGCTCTAACCCACTGACCTATGTGGCTGTCCCACAGAATGCTTTTGAATGCCCAAAAAAACTCTCTTTCATTAAATACCTTTTTTGTTTTCCCCCGAAGGATTATACTCAATTTTACTGGGTAGGTGATTCTTCAGTATACTTTTAGCTCCTTTGCTTCCAGAATATATTTCAAGTCACACAGTCCTTTAATGTGGAAAGGGCTAAATTTTGTGTTATTCTGACTATCCTTGCCAATATATGAAGTATTTTTTCTAATTGCTTGCAATTTTTTTTCCCTTAATTTGCAACCTCTGAAATTTGGCTTTAATATTACTTGTCATTTTAATCTACTTTGGAGATCTGTTTCAAAAGATGATTTGTAAATTCTCTCAATATCTGTGTTGCCTTCTAGTTCTATGATATTAGGATAATTTTTAATAATTTCTTAAGATTCAAAATATAGGCATTTTTTATTATATTTTTTCAGGTAGTCCAAAAATGTCTTGTTTTTCCAATGAGATATTACAGATATTTTTCAATTCTTTTGATTTTGTTGTATTGTTTCTTGGTGTTTCATTCGTTTCTACTTTCCTAATCTCATTTTAAAGATATTATTTTCTTCAGTGAGCTTTTTTGTCTTCTTTTTCATTTGACCTATTCTATTTATTAAGGTGCTATTTTCTTCAGTATATCTGAAGCTGTTTTACCAACCTGTTTATTCGTTTTTTTTTAAAAGTTTTTCTTGGATCATTCTCATTTTCCCTCTAGCTCTCTTATTTGACTTTTAAAATCTATTTTGAGCTGAGTCAGGAATTTTTGGGGGGCTTGCGAATATCTCACTGGGGTGAGATAGACCTTTGGTGACAACTTTCTCTTGGTTCTAGTGTTTCAGAATTCTTTTTGAGGTGTTAGTTTAACACTGTTTGGAGGGAAATTTGAGAGAGAACAGACAAGTCCCTGTCTTTACCCTGCCATCTTTTACTCATTATTTTAAAAAAAGATTACCCCCCAAATAATCCTTTTTAATACTAATATGGTCTTCTTTAATGAACAGATAAGTATGATGATCATTTGTAATAATCAGAATTGTTATTTTGAACCTAGGGACCTGCCATCTCTAGGCCTGGCTCTCATTCCATTGAGCTACCGAGTTGCCACTCCTCATAATTTCTTCAAATTTCTTTTCTTAAGTGGTTTAAACTGTGATTCACATTTTAGAACACAGAAACTATTTTATATATGTCCAAAACAAATCACCTAAGCACTCTGGCTATCAGGACCCTTTCTGAAATTTGAGGGACTTGGAATAGATGAACTTTAAGGTCCCTCTCTGCTGTAGCTAGTTGTTCCTGTGATAATTATAATTTGGAAATACAACTCTTCAAAAAATCCTAACTGGCATGTCAGAAATGATTGCCATAAATTGCATTCAGTAAGTTAATATGCATTTAACAATTCCTTAATATGTAAATTAAGAGCAATAAATTACCTGTTCTGTATTGCAATGGGTCAGCAGTGTTTTAAAGAACAAAGGCCTTTGACAGTCAAAATCTCCTCAACCATGCCAATTACATGATTCAATTAATGAGCTGTCTCGCACACATATACATCATTTTGCTGACATGGTATCTATCTCTCAGTACAAGGCATAGAGGAAACAAAGATAGAAAGGAATACTCTTCCTGCCCACAGGAAGCCTACCTGCTTATAGGACAAACATGTGTTCATGAAAATAAATACAAAAGGTATGTAAAATGAATATAAAGTAATTTAGAGTTTACTAAGGAGAAGAGAATTGGGGAGAAAAGGTAATATGTAAAAAAGGCTCACATAATTAGCAGTGCTGGAATTTAGCTCTAAAGCTAGAAATCCTCTGTCAAAAGTGAAGAGAAGCATTCTATGTGGGGGGAAATTCAGTGCAAAGAAAATGCAGATCAAAGACATATATGGGGACCTATCCTGTAAATTGTATGAAGGGAAATAATCATCCTACAATGGTAAACTGGAGCCAGATTGTGAAAGGCTTTAAATGACAAATAAAGAACTATGCATTTGATCCTAGAGTCAATAGGAAGCCAGTGGAGCTTTCTGAGCAGGGGAATGACATGGTCAGACCTGTGCTTCAGGAATTTTAATTTTGTAGCTGGATTGAGGGTGGATTTGAGAGCAAAATATCTTGAGAAAATAAGAACCATTAAGGATGTTAAAAAGTCAAGGAGAGAAGAAGCAAGGACCTATATGTGGTGGTGACTGGATGAATCGAGAGGAAACTGATATAAGAGGTTTTTTATTATGCCTTTTAAGCTTTGTCCCTCATTAAAAAAAAATCTGACAGCGTCATGATTTAGATAGTGTTGAACTTAAAAAGACATGAGGCTAAAATTCAAAGGGCTATGCAAATGATAGTAAATTATAGTTCTCTTGTCTGAAATTTAAAGCTACAAATTAAGAGCAATAAATTACCTGTTCTGTATTGTGATGGGTCAGCTGGTGTTTTAAAGGACAAAGGCCTTTGACAGTCAGAACCTCCTCAACCATGCCAATTACATGATTCAATTAATGAGCTGCCTCACAGACATATACATCATTTTGCCAACATGGTGTCTATCTCTCAGGATACAATAGCAGATACTTGCCACGATAAAAATACTTGTAAGTTGATATGTTTATTTATAACAATGTAATTATTTATATGAAAATAGAAAATATTAACTAAAAAAATTCTTATACTTCACATCTCAACTGTCCTAAGACTCTGGATATCTTGACACCTGCCTTACAGATAAGAACATGTATTATTCTCCCATCCCCACTTCCTGGATTTTCCATCTCCTTTTCTGGGGCTGGTAATCAAATCAATATTATCATTGCTTCTGGAAAATTCTTGGCATTCTACTTCTTTATCACTTTATTTACAATCTCTCTGACTCCTCACACTAAAATAACCTTAGCTGACCACTAATCTTTTTTATGTGTTTTCTCCTACTAAAATGTAATCTCTTGAGAGCAAAACTGTCTTTTATTTAGTACAGTATTTGGCAGCTAAAAAGTAGTTTCCATTAATTAGAAACAATATTTAATGTTTCTGAAATTCTGAAATATTTCCATCAGGTCATTCTAGAAATCTGTAGTTCCTATAGTATTTTGGGCAGGTAGGTGGTACACTGAAGTGATAGGTGTAAAGTCAAAAAGACTTAATCTTCCTGAGTTCAAATCTGGCCTCCAACTCTTCCTTTCTATTGGAAAATAAGGAGGTATCCCTCAGTTGGGGAATGACTGAGAAAATTGTGGTATATGATGGTGATGGAATACTATTGTGTGATAAGGAATGATGAATATTTCTATAAGAACCAGAAAGACCTTCATGAAATGATGTGAAGTGAAATAAGAAAAACCATGAGGACATTGTACACAGTAACTGAAAGACTGTGGGATGATCAAAAAGCCTTTGCTACTAAAAGCACTGCACTGATCCAGGACAATTCTGAAGGACTTATGAGAAAGAATGCTATCCACCTCAGGAGAAAGAACTGTGGCAAAAGAAATCCAGAAGAAAAAATGAGATTTATCACTTGTTTAAATGGGTTTGTGATTTTGGGGTTTGGGTTTTAAAAGATTACTCAATTACAAAAATGAATAATATAGAAATAGAATTTGTCTCTGGGAGGGGGGAGAGAAAAGGGGACAGAGACAACTAGAATCATCATGTAACCATGGAAATTTTTTTTAAATTTTTTAAAAAAGTTAGTGCTTGAAGTTCAGCGTGAATGAAGAATGCAATTGTATAAAATAAAGATGAAGAAGTACATCCCAACAATAGGAAGTAGCCCGAGTAAAGGCAAAGAAGGGATACCTAATACTTTTTGAGAGGTACAGAGAGATCAATTTGCATGAATCCCAGAATGTGAGAGGCAGAATAATGTGCTATGAGGCTAGAAAGGCAGGCTGAGGCCAGAATGTAAAGGACTTTAAAACCTTTTAATGAAGAATTTATAGTTTATTCTCTAGGTAATAGGAAGCCATGGACATTTATTGAGTGTGGGAGTGACATGGTTTGATTTATTCTTTGGTAGCTGTATGGATGATAGATAAGTGAGAAGAACTATAAGACAGGAAAAGCAATTAGGAGTCTACTACAATAAAATAAACTAAATTAAAGTAGTTATTTCTAAAGAAACCTCATTGTTTTTTGCTCTTTTGTGTTTTCCTATACCAAAATAAAGGGGAAAAAAAGTAGAAAAATAATAGCTATTTTTCTTTATGTAATCATTTGAGGAAATCTTTTATGAACATTAATTTAATATTTTTAAAACATAAAAATGGGGATTGACTTCCATTCTGTGGGTAATGAAAAAGTACCAATATGCCCCCTCCATCCCCTGCAAAAATGAATAAAATAAATAAATCCTACTATGATTTTGAGTAGTATTTTATAGTAAGTATATGAAGAATATTTAGCTGTGGAATCCAGACCTAAAGAGTCCTATACATGTCTGGCATCTTGAAGACTTTGTGATAAAGCAAATTTACACTTCATATCTACCTAATAATATAGGTTTATGTAGAGCTGTTCCCTCCCAATGGTAAAAGGCATCATTATAAATATAGGCTGAGTCAGAAATTCCAAATAACCTGAAAAATGAATTTGTCGCCTTCAGGCATTGACCTGTAGTACATTTTGGCAGCTGATGATGTTGACACAGTGCTTTGAGATGGAGACATAAAGGTCACAGTGACAGCAGGATTAATTTAAAGTGATCTCATAAATGAAAAAAAGGTGTTTTGACTGAGGGAGCAATTATTCTTTCTGAATAGAAACCTAAACATGTTGATTTGCTCATCAAGATTCAGAAGTAGATTATTTCATTATTTTTGACAAATAATATCCCAAGCTTTTTGTTTTCTACTCATCTTTGTGTTTTAACTGAATATGAGAGTTGGTTTCAAAAAAGAATAAATGATACACAAGTGAAAAGTGATGCACTTTAAATATTACATGAGCATGTGTGCTGAAGAATATATTTAAAGGAACACAATGTTAAATGGAATGATCTTTTTTTGTTTAGATAATTTTCATGTGGACAGCTTTGCTTTTTAATTGTAAAAATTCAAAATGAAATCTTATTTGAGAGGAAAAGGAGTATTTTCTATTACAATTTTGAGAGCAAAACTATAAAATTGAAGTCATAAATTATAGAAGGGCAGTTTTAAAAGAACATCCCATTTGCGTATGTCTCGATAATCCTGATTTTGGAATGATAATGTGTCCTAAAGCTTCTTAATTCAGTCAATAATTCTTTGCATCTGGTATTGTGTATGACAAAAAAGCTCTTTGGGTTTGCACTGGACTGAGAATCAAAAAGGCTTCAGTTCAGAATATAATTCTAATAGTAACTCTGAATGTTACCAGAGATAAATCACTTAATCTTTTTTGAAACTCAGTTTCCACATTTGTAAATTAGGGTTAGCAATACTTATAGTATTTATCTCATGAGATTTTGGTGTCACTTAAATGAGATAATGCACATAAAATCATTTGCAAACTTTAAATTACTATGTAAATATCAACAAAATTATATTTACTGTTATTAGCATCATTATTAAAATAATATATTCTGGAACTTTAAATTTGGATATTATACATTTGATGTTAGAGCTGTATATTCTTAATTTTATTTAAAATAGGACTTTTATGAGAAAAATGATTTAGGTGATAAAGAGCTGGCCCTGGAGTTAAGAAGATCTGAGTTCAAATTTTGTCTATTGGTTCCAGTAAGTGGGGGAAAGGACAAGAAGTGATGTGGAAAAAGGACAATAAAAAGTCCTGATCTTCCTGTTCAAGGAATTTCTCCTTGAAGCTTCTCTTTGGACTTCTTTGGAGGACAGCTGCTTGGGCCTTTTGGACTTTGACTTCAACTTAAAGCTTTGGGCTTTTTGAGTTTTGGGCTTCAGGACTTCAAATTTTGGCTTTGGAGCTTCTTGGAGTCGGGGACTTTCTTGTTGGTGTCACTGCTGCCTCAGTGAGGTTAGCTCATGAGTGTTTTTTGTACTGGGACCTTCCCTGGATTCTTCCAGGCTTGCTGGTGAGTGAACAGATAGACTAGATCTCATGTGGAGGTTGGAACTCTGTCGGGGAACAAGTATCATTTCACCAGATCGGCATTTAGTGCAGGCTAGGCAGTCTCTTGAAACAATAAAAAAGAGTGCCACTAACTGATTTTTGATAGAAGGAAGATGGAGAAAGTCTATGTTGTGAGTCTCTTTTCCAGCACTCCCCTGGGGCTGAATATACACTGGGAGACTTAAAGGGGGAGTCACCCTGAAACTGGGTGACCTGGATGGTCATTCCACCCCACAGGAGTCGGGGGCAAGGCTTCCCTATAAGAGGAGTATGTGGTACCCCAATCTGATCCTGAATAAGGACAGGGTTCACACTGCTGATTTAGTCGCTTCTAGGGACTGCTGATGGCTTACAGGGCTCAGAGCACTGTGAGCTATCTTGAGGTGGGGTCCAAGGTCTCCTCTCAGACATTGGCAGGGTCTCTAGGTCTCACTCTGGACTTACATAGGCCAGGTACACTGCAGACCGCCTTGTCCTGGAACTTGGGGCCTCAGTTCAGGCTTGGGTTGGGCTCCAAGCCTCACCTTAGGCTAGCACAATTCAAGGGCACCAAGGACTGCCTTGAGTTGGGGAGGTCTGGGGTTGTAGGTTTAGGTAGGGACTCAGAACCTCACTATACTATACAATAGTATAATATAAGAGACTATACCAGTCCAGTGCACTGTGGACTGCCCTGCGATGGAATTTGGGGAAGGGGCTCTAGGCCTTCTCTTTTTCTTTAATGTGCTAGGGCTTGGTGCTTCACTTCAGGCTTAGATTAAGGTTTAGAACTTCAAGGGGTGGGCATGGGGTGTTTTGTTGTTGACTTAGGCAAGGTCTCAGGGTCTCACAGTAACCTGAAGCAGTAGGTGAAGAGTTGGTAGCTTGGACTCCTTGGTGTGGTTTTGCTGCCTACTGTACTCCCCTCTAACCCCAGCAAAATAGACCAGCCACCCTCTACCTACCTTCTAAGTTGTTTTCTGCTTGAGTTGCTTTCCTCCATCTCTTTGTTGGTTCTGTCACTCAGGTATTCATTTTGAGGCATTCTTTTAAGGTTGATTTAAGATAATTCTCTGAGTGGTTCCAGCTTTTCTTGGCTTTGTCTCCAGTGGGGAGTCTTTATGAGTTGTTGATGTCTAAAAATTCAATATTCTATAGCCCCTCTAATGATCAATCTAGCAATTTAGCTGAGTAGATACATGGAAAACAGATTTACCATATGTTTCTGGGTGCATACTTGGTAGATTTCCAACTTTTAGCAACTACCTTAGATACTCTGATGTCAAAACCTTTGAGAGAATAGGTTCATATCTATGCCAAAATGAAACACAAAAATACTTTAGTGTCATTATTATTCTAATGTAGAAATGAATGTCAAAACCTAGAACTTCTTTCCCATCTCATCTTATAATGAACAATTACCAAAGGGTTAGCGCTTAAGGATTTAGGACAAGGAATAAAGTTATTGTCTCCTTAAGAATTTCAAAATGTCATGGTCACTTAGTCAATATAAGCCACTATCAATTACTGAGATAAATTATTATAGATAGCAATTCTATAATCACCTTCAATCCTTCAATCTAGATTTTTTAAAATGTTCTTTTAAGAAGTTATTTCAACTGAAATAATTCCCCCATGACAGAGATTAAATTCATTTATTCTTGTTCTATCCTCATTAGCTGTGAAGAACAGCTAGACATAATTAGATATTATTTATACCTCAGACTTGTCTACAGGCTACTTCCTGAATATTTATCAACTTTATTTCTTCTCAAATAAAAAATCTCTTAAAATTTTTTGCCATCCCCAAAATCATTGTCACTATAATTGGATTGTGTTAAGTATAGAATTAGATGATATTCCATACCTTATACCAGTGATGGGCAAACTTTTTAAAGAGGGTGCCAAAGGAAAGGAAATGCTCATCTGTCAGTCTGTTTCTAAGGCAACTCTTTCGAAGTTTCATTGTATTGTATCCTACTCATATTCTTCAGATTAGGAATAATGTCCTCCAGAAGGATAGAACATTTCAGGGGGCCCTCATCTGGCCCGTGGGCAGTAGTTTGCCCATCACTGCCTTATACTAGTAATTTTAAAGTTGTTAATATATAGATGAAAAAATATATATATATACATATATATATATACAAATATATATAAATTAAAAAAACTCATTTTCTAACATTGCTATTGCTTTTTCTCTTTACTGTGTGTTAATCCGATAAAATTAATATGTGAATAATGTGGATAAATGGAAATGTGGATAAAATATCCACACAAAGGGGTAAGGGTTAAAATAAGGATTTGACAAAAATAAGAGAGCAGCTTTTAATAAACTTAAGTTTTAATGAGAATATAGTAGAGTTGTAAATTAATATTATCGCTTTAATCCAGAGAACAAAAAACTTCTAGCAGCTTTTAATAATTAACAATTTAGTTTGATTAAAATAGAGAAAGTAAAAGAATATAGTAAAATGAATACAGTAAAGAAGGGAAATATAGGCAAGAGGTAGAGAAAGAAATTTTCCTAATGTCTATCTTAGTATTCCTATAACTACCTATAACTGGCTGTAACTACTATCTAAAGCTGCCTATATTTATCTATAACTTCCTATAACTACTGCTAATAACAACTTTCCCACAAAATTCCAACACAATCCACCCAATCAAAACCAACCTAATAAGTGTTTAATCCAACCCCAATTAGGTTTGTCAATGAAAACCAACCACTTCCCAAAAAGTTCAAGAAAGAAAAAAAACCTAACAATCCAAACCAAAAATCAAAAGGTCCTCTAAAGGCTAAAGCTCAGTAAGCTCAGGCTCACCTTTTATATTCCAGCAACTAAATGCCAATCACTAACCCAACACACACCCAGCAGTCCTGCCAGCACCTAACTGTCAGCAAATGACCCCTCCTTGACCAACTGATGCTGGCCCCTTTTTTTATCCCCTTCTTACCTCACTTCCTCTCTCTCTCTGGTTTCTACTTCCTTTCACTGTGGGCTGGTTAATCCCTACACATATCTATGATCTCCAGATCACCATTTAAATTAGAGAAAGGGATTAAGAATTCCTTTTTACAAAGAGTCAGCTTTGATAAAAAAGTAAAGCAGAGTTCTTCATCCCAAGTACCTCAATTTAAGATTACTGATTTCTGTTTTCATGTTACCATAAATTTAGATCTGAAAGGATCACCAGTGGTCAACAATTCCAACCCCTCATTTTACAGATAGAGAAACTAAGATTAAGAGATGTTAACTGATCTGACCAAGATCATAGAGAGAATAAATGTCTTCTAACCATATCCAAATCTTTCCATTGCACCATTTTGAAATGCTTCTCTGTATATTTCAATATCATTGCTACAAACTGATTTATTATTTGGCATTTATTTTTCAAGTATATTTCTGTAATTTTAACTTCAAAGGCTTCAAAAGAAAAGACATGCAGTTGCATAATCTTGTCAGGATACTGAAGGGAGACAAAAACTCCTGGAAGAAGTTAGCTAATATCTGAGATTCTTTTTCTTCCTGCAGCTGAACTATCTTGCTCCATTTGGGGATAAGGATATGATTTAAAGGTGTGAGCTCCACTACAGGGTGCCTTCTTCTAAAAGTCTTTCTCTTCCTTCAGAGAGTTAAAGAGAATTTGGAAATGCATATCGTTTCTCTTGAAGCTAGAAGCCAGAAAACTAGGAACTTTCTTCTCCCAATCTCTCGCCTACTCCACCCCTCACACAAGCATCAAACACTGAATATTTAATTTCCACCAATAAGAAGAGATGCAAGCAAAAGAGTTTTTAAGCCTAAATTACATATTATATAAGTACCTAATCTATCATCTATATCTTCCTCAGTACCTTTTTTATGGAGATATTGTTTCTTTAATAATTTTGCATCATAAATATAATACTTCTAAAAAATAAAAACAAGCAGTCAACTATTTTTAAGCACCTTCTACATGACAAGCAATTGTTCTGGGTATACAAAGACAAAACTGAAAAAGTCTGTGCCCTCAATGAGTATATATACTTGTAGAGGATAAGGCAAAGAAGGAGTCTCACCAAATTCTTTTTATGATACAAATATGGTACTGATTCCCAAGCCAGGAAGACCAAAAACAGAGAAGGAAATCTATAAACCAATCTCTTTAATAAACAGAATCTCAGAGGTTGGCTCTATATAGTTTTGTGTGTGATTCTGTGTATTGCTCATAAGAACATTGTCTCCTTTGTCCTGATTAAAGACATATTCTTTTGTAACTGCTTCCCTGATTCTGTGTTTTTCCAGGCTGACATAATCAATATCAAATTGCCTGCCTACATAAAGAAGGAAAAGGGAACAGATGAAGAGAGAGAATTTAGAATTCAAAATTTTAAAAATGTATATACATTTAAAATTTTTTCAATATAATTGGGAAATATTTAACAAGATAAATCATTTTGTCAAAATAATTATATATAGATGTACTATATCAACAAAAAGATTCATTTTATTTTTATTGTTTGTTTTTATCCTCGGCATTCTGCTCAGGACATAGCAGGCATAGTAAATGTATGTCATAAACAGATTAAAACTGGAAAATTCCTTCATGTAATCAAAACAGTATGACCAATCAACAGTTATACATTCATGGCAGTTTTCATGGGAATTCTATTTTATAGATTTGAGTGACATTGACAAGGAAAAAGATTTTTCAATAGGTATTAGAAAACATTGGGTCATGGATAAGGGGCTTGTGTGAAGTAAATTTTAAGGGGACCTTAAAAATATCAAGGTCCATCCTCTTTAATATTAAAAAAGACTGAGAAAAAATATCTTTAAAATGGAATGTATGTATGTATGTATTTATATATATTTTAAACCCTTACCTTCCGTCTTGGAGTCAATACTGTGTATTGGCTCCAAGGCAGAAGATTGGTAAGGGCTAGGCAATGGGGGTCAAGTGACTTGCCCAAGTTCATACAGCTAGGAAGTGTCTGAGCCCAGACTTGAACCTAGGACCTCCTATCTCTAGGCCTGGCTCTCAATCCACAGCTACCCCCTGCAATGTATTTATTGAGAAGACATGGAACAATGTCTCCCATCATAGATCTCAGACAAATGTTCCCCTAATTTACAGAGAGAGAGAGACAGAAATGTGTGGTCATGCCTTAGACTGACCAGAGAGATTGAACTCAATACAATGTTCCTGATACAATGTTCCAAGGTATACAGAGACATTCCCAACTTATAGGAAAATAAAATAGGGTTATTTTAAAAATTCCAGCCTTCCTTCAAATTAACATTTTAAAGAAAGGGTCAAGAGTTGGAGCCAAAGATTTTCAATCCATAAATAAAGGAAAGGAATATTCAGTTTAATAGCTTTTACAGTTGCAGAGAGGAGTTTAGGGCTGCATTATCTGGAAGGAGCTGATGTGAGGATCATTTCAGTCATTGGATTTGACTACCTGAGATACAATGGGAGAGACTTCTAAGACAAAAGGAAGCTTTAATCATTGAGTGCTATGGGATCTAAGACAAGATCAGCCTAGGTCACCTCCCAAAGGAAAGTTCCCAAACTCTGAAGACCCAACTCCAAACACTTAAAGTTGTAAGGTTTTTGTCCTACTAGGAGAAGAATGGGGTTGGGGTAATTTTGTCTTGAAGAGAGGTGGATGGGGGTGGGAGGAAGCAGCTTTTACTGACTTCTTGGAGATTTTAATAACTATTAATAAATAACTATTAATAACTTGAGACTAACACACTCATTTCTCACTTCTCAAAGGCTGAATGGTTGGTGTAATGAGAAAAGGCACCAGAGAGATGAAATATAAAATAATAAAAAACATATTTTTTAGAAGGATCACCATGTGGCCAGATTCTGATTGTGCAGTGTACCTAGAACACATATACTCTGTGGAGGAGAGTAAGGAACCAAGAGGAGTTGGAAATCTGAGCTAAAACTCTGGTTCCTATAAAAAGAAAAAGCCAGGGAGTGGGATGGTATAATTTTCTTTTCTTTTTCTTTTCAGAGAAAATACTCATAGAGAAAAATGTATGTCTTAGGGTCAAAGAAATGAAAACTCCAATTTGAATGTGAAGGGCAAGATGATCCTTGTTTATAGCCAATCCTTTTTTTTTTCCCCTTCAGTCCTCAGGTTAAATGGCAAGATGTTTTACAAAGGAAAATGCAAATCTTTCTCTGGCTCTATAATACAGGAATGTAAATTCAAGCAAGAACAAAGATTCTCTTGGGGGACAGGATCTTTCAGCAAAGAAGTCATGTAATGTACCTAACTACCAGATTTCATATATTAGAAAAGTAAATGAGGATAGGGCTCTGAGAAAAATTGTTCCCATTTAATCTGCTACTTTTATCAAAAGTCTCTGGTTTAGGAGGACAGCTAGGAGGTGCTGAATTCAAATGTGACCTTATATACTTTCTAGCTGTATGATCCCTGACCCATAGCTAGTCACAAGATTTGACTTACCTTCAGACTTAGAATCAATATATTCTTAGGATCAATATTGCATAGTAGTCCCAAGTTAAAAGAGTGGTAATGACAAGTCAAGTGACTTGTCACACAGCCAGGAAGTCTGAATTCACATTTGAACATAAGACCTCCAGGCCTGGCTCTCAACTGGCTAAGCCACCTAGCTTCCCTAGAAGATATCAGTTTAAAAAAAAAAAAGTATGATTTAGGCAAGCAAGGTTTAGCTTAACAAATTGCTTTTATTTTTAATGGAATTGAGGTTCACTGTTGTATCTTTCTTGTCTTGCAACATGGTACAGTGGGGTAAAAATTGCAAGTTTTAAAGGACTTGATTTAAAATTGGAACCTACCATTTGTTTTCTGTATGATCTTAGACAATATATTAGACAGCCTGTGCTTCATTGTCTCCATCTGTGAAATGTGCTCATTGGACTCTTTCTCCTAAAGTCCTGCTATTATCTAAATTAGAGACTAAAACATAATTACTTTATATAGTATTTAAAATATTAATGAAATAAAAGCCAAATTCCTTGAACTATTTATTTGACTTTATAGAAATTAAAAATAAAAAAATATACATCATTTATTTTGCTAGTTGAATAAAACCAGTGAATCAAACCTTATAACAAAGGCCAATATTGAGCAAGTTAATGAAGAACCCTAATTACCAGGATAGAGACAGACAGTTCCGACAGCTATGTGAGGTTAATGATTTGTTCAGAAAGTGGAGCTGACAGTTCAGAAGAGTAAACTGGTATACGGATCATTATGACTTACAAAATTCATCCATGGTGGGGAAGCGGATTTCAGACTAAGAGGTTTTATTCACTCAGAAAGATAAATCATTTCCCATAGGGTTGGGAATTGTTTTCTCCTTCAAGAGAAAAGAAAACAAACAGAAGAATAAAAATATTAAATAGGAATAATCACTTCCTGGTGGGATTTTACTTTCTGCTAATATTTAAATATTACTGAAATTCACTTTAATCTTCTGTAGCCTGGATCTGATTTTATACCAAAAATCAGGTGTCATCTTAATTTTCTGAACTTTGAGTACTCTTGAGTTTAATCAAAGTATTAAAAATTAAATTAATCATTGGAGTCATTCTGGGAGCTCTTGATATAATAATGTATGGCTTAGTTCCTGTAAGTTTAAGACAATATTATATTTCTTTGCCTTCATTATAAAAATTAATTGGCATTTAAAGTTCAAAAAGAAATAGAAGCATAGAGGATTGAAATATTATTCACCTAACTTCCTAAATCCCAAGCCAGAGGATATAAGCATTCAAAAATAAAAACCTTTCAATTAAACAAAAAAGTGAGATAGAAAATAAAGATAAATTCTTCCCAGGTAGAAGGGACACCATTTCCTTTAATCTTCCATGGAGAGAGGACACTTCCTGTGGCAAGATACCACTGCAGGATCGTATTATTGCTGAAATATAGATTATTTGCCATGTTTGTGAGATGCAGATGGAATGGTGTTCTGTATTCTAGAGGGACCTCACAACTCTCACCAAGAGAACCCTTTCTTACTCTCTGGGAAAGCTCACTGCCTTCATGGTGACATACCCAGTTAGCCAGAGAAAGGCCACCCCCACCAACTTCTATTCAGATTTTCTTAGGGACCTGTCTGGGACATTTCTTAGGGACCCAAGGAGAAATAAACCTTCCCTTAATCACTACTCTAGTTTTTGAGCCTCCACTGATACATTTCTTTTATGTAATTTTTGTGGTCAGTCTTGTCCCTTCTAAGCTGATTTGGGTTTTTCTTGGCAGAGATACCACAGTGGTTCATCATCTCCTTCTCCAGCTCATTTTACAGTTAAGGAAACTGAGGCAAATATGGTTAAGGAACTTGACCAGAGTCACATAGGTAGGAAGTATATGAGGCCAGATATGAATTCAGAAAGATTAATCTTCCTGACTAGTCCTCCCACTGTATCCTCTCCACCGACCTACCTTCCCATTGGCATATAAACTAGACATTTATAATAATGATCCTCTTAGATCTTAAACATGGCCATTTGCTTAGGGAGATGAAATTAATAGTAATCTTAATAAATAATGTCATAGATAGGCATATATTAAAGTAACTCCAAAAACAACAAATATAAAAAAAAAACATAAATCAGCCTCATCTCATTCTCCTATTAGTATCTATGTGGGAAAATATGCAACCACAATAATATGGGCACACACAGGAAATACATGAAGAAAATCATGTGTCTGGAATAATTCAGAGCTTTGGGCTATAGGATTCTATATCATTGGTCCTCTCAGGAGCATCTGGGCCATATGAAGCTCCTTTGCTCTTTATTGATCCTCATCGCTCTCCATCTATATGAATCATTCTTTCTTAGTTGATGCCCCATTTACAAACTCTTTCAACTAACAGCCAGACTTAACAGGGTGTTTAAAAAGTGTTACCCATTAGTCTGAGAAACATTTCCTTTTAAGTCAGAAAGAAGTATAAGGCTCCTAGATACCATTATTTGTGGCAAGGACTATTTGTATTATTTATTTGTTTGTTTGCTTATTCATTTATTTACTTCATTTCCCCACCCCACACTCAACATAATATCTTGCAAATATTGAGAGTAATAATGAGATCTATGATTTCACTGGTATAATAAAGTGAAAAATGAGGAAATCCCTCTATTAAAGTAGGCCAGTACCTTCTCTGTAATGAGAGTGTTAGAGAATTTCCTAGAACATTGAGAAGTTAAATGTCTTGCATTGGTCTACAAAGGCAAGATATGGCCAGAGGTGGCAGCTGAATCCAGGTTTTCTATTTCTGAGATCAGTTCTTTATGTCATAATTCTTTTTTTTAATTTTTTTAATCCTTACCTTCCATTTTAGAATCAATACAAAGTATTGGCTCCAAGGCAGAAGAGTGGTAAAGGCTAGGCAAGTGAGGTTAAATGACTTGCCATGGGCCACTCAGCTAGGACATATCTGAGGCCATATTTGAACCTAGGACCTCTCATTGTTAGGCTTGGTTCTCTAGCCACTGAGTCATTTAATTTTTGTAGAATGCTTGTGGAACATCACTCAGAGCTCTGTTTGGTTCAGTCTCCCAGCAGCCCTCTGTGCTCAATTGTTTTCTCTTCCATCTTACTCTTATTTGAAGGTTGTCCCACAATGAGTCCCTGCTGTAACCATTGACCAGAAGGCTTTTAACTCAGATTGAGGTTGAGAGGAAAGAGAGATGTATTATGCCTAGGATTACAATACATATGTTCATAGACGTGAAACAGACCTCAGAAAACACCAAATCATAGAATCAAAGATCTAAAACCAAAAGGGAACTCCAATAATATCTGGTCTAAATCCTCATTTACAGATTGGAAGGTAAAATCCAAGCAGAGTAAGGAACTTATCCAAGTGACATTAGTTGTTATTTAGTCATTTTTTAGTCCTGCTCAACAACTTGTGACTCCATTTGGGGTTTTCTTGGCAAAGATCCTGGAGTCGTTTGCAGGATTACTTAAAGCAGGATTTGTACCCAGGTCCTCTGACCTGATTCTAGGGTTATTATTTTTTTATGTGACATTATACTGATTATTTCCATTCTCTTCCCTTTCCTGAATTCCCTGATAGCTATAGATCTTTGATCCTATTATCTAACATCTATAATATATGACAATCAAAATATTTTTTAAAGCAGAACAACAGGACCACTCCATTAGTTGGTTTAATTAATGTATTCTTTTTACTTCAGAAGACCTTAGTTATACTGAAGTTTCACTATGATTATATCATCAACATTATTGTATATAAAATATTGTACATAAAATAAAGAGATTGTAATCGAGTCTTACTTATGTGCATCTGTCAAGATTCTTGCCAGATCTTCCCAAATGTATTGGTGTCTTCACTGGTAATTCATTGGTAGAATGAGTACATTGGCTTTAATGGAAGGTTTCTCATTTTTAAGCAAGAAATCATTCTAAACTTCCTATTTTTTGTTTGTATCCTCTATTTGATCCTTCATCTCTGCCTCTATACATAAATATTTATGAAGGTGAAGCTTCTCCTATTGGAAACATAGGTATAAAATGTTCCATTAAGATCCTCAGAAATAAACACAAAAGAATATCATTGTTTTTTTTAATCTTTCTTTTACATAGCCTTCAAGCTGTTTTCTCCTTGCATAATATCATGAATAAAGTAAGGTTTGCTGACTTCATACCATTCTCTTTGTGTATATCAAGAGGAATTACAATAATTTTATGTGAAATTTCTTCTAGATCACCCTAAGCATTTGCTTTCCAGTCATATTTCATTGAATTTTTTTGTCCATAGCTCAATGAGAAAAAAAATGGGAAGTCAGCTTAAGGCAATAAGAATCATTATAGAAACTATAAGATGTTTCATTTAGGTGTATGTATGTATGTATACATATATAGCTAAGTGCATATATATTAAGACAGAAACAGATACAGAGACAAAGGCAGAGATTGATTCAGGACCATAAAAATGCTTCTAAAAATTCTACAGTAAAGGTTGTTTAAAAACTCTGACTTTTTGTTTGTTTGTTTGATGTATAGAATATAGCTTGAAGGTACCATTTTAAAACAAATTTAAAACAGTGCATGGAAAATAACAGAAGGAGGCCCCTGGGTCCACATCAGCTTCTTTCAGTTTCTCTCATTTTTACCCCACTCCTTTTTTCCTACCATTTTAGCTTATTATTTAAAACAGACAACAGAGCCCAGTCTTATGCTTATCCTATAAACTTTGGTGTTAGATGTTTCTGTTCTGAAAGTAGAATTTTATGCTCACTACTTGAGAGGAATAATCAGTAAGATGTTACACTATGTAGCTTGTGAAATTATCCTTGATTATCTTCTGATTTAGTGATTTCTATCAGTATGTATTTATTAAGCGTTTACTATGTGAACCAGACACTATGCTAAGTGTTAGGGGTAAAAAGACAAAATTGAAGCAGGCCTTAATGTAAAACACCTTACATTCTAAAGGGAGAGACATTATGCACAGACATTAGAATATGCACAACATATAGAAATTAAATGCAACTTGGTTTGGGGAGAGAGTATTCTAACAGCTGGATAATAGAATAAGATTAGAAAAACCTTGACATTATAGATGGAGAATTGACTGTGGAGATAAAAAGCACTAAGTTCAAATCCTGTCTCCAAAACTACTTACTAGTTGTGAGAACTTGGGCAAGTCACCTAATTTATGTTTACCTCAGTTTCCTCAATTATAAAATGAGGATAATAATAGCATCTATTTTGTAGGGTTTTTTTGAAAATCAAATGAGATAATGTTTATAAATTAGCATAGTAAATAGCATTTTGTAGGTACTATATAAATGTTATTATTGTTTATTATTGTTATTATTATTATTATTATTATTATTATTATTATTATTATGTCCCCTTCTGGTCATAAGATTCTGGCTAAAACACTTAAGTTTTTTTCCTTGTTCCTTGGAATATCTCTCAATTGTTGCTGATTAACTATATTAATCTGGATGTCATATGCATATGAGTAATAATTAAACCCAGGGGAGTTAAGGAGGTCATCAAGTGAAAGAGTATAGAGATAGCTAAAAAGGAGCTACTCAGTCTCTTGAAACCACCAAATGACTGTGATCTTATAACACATCTGGGTTAGTCCATTCCATTTTCATGATTGATAATTCTAGAAAATTTTCCACATTGAACTAAAATCCTCTTCAATATAACTTATCCATCGATTCTACTTCTCCTTTTTAGGAGTGAAGTAAAAGAGGTGTTAATATGTTGTATGAGAAACCTTCAGCATATGAAGTTATCTTATGCCTTGTTAAATTTTTCTCTTCTACAGCTGAAATATCCCCAGTTTCTTATATAAGTTCATACATATTATGTAACATGGTCTCTAATCCTTTTTTTTTTCATTCTGTTTACTCTCATATATAATTTTCTTTTTTTTTTTGTTTGAATCAGTAAAATCTTTAATGACAGAATCTCAAAATTAAAAGGCCATCCAATTGAAATAGATTGACAAGAATTCCCTCTATGCTAGGGGTCCTTAACCTTTTTGGTGCCATGGATACTTTTGGTAACAGTCTGATGAAGTCACACCCCTACTCATTTCCCTCTTTCCCCCATTCTCAGAGTAATGTTTTTCAAATGCATAAAATACAAAGGACTGAAAAGGAAATCAAATGATATTGAAACAATTATCTAAGTATTAAAAAGACAGCAACAAATGAGTATACCTCAGATTAAAAACTCTCTCAGTTTTCATCATGATTAGTAAGTGGCCAACTAACCTTTGCTAAAGATCTTCACAAAGGAAAATCTAGTATATCCTGGGAAAGTCTATTGTACTTTTGAATAGGTTTAAACGTCAGGACAGATATATGAATAGAAAATTTCTCTCATCATTCATTTTTTTTTTAAACCCTTATCTTCCGTCTTGGAGTCAATACTGTGTATTGGCTCCAAGGCAGAAGAGTGGTAAGGGTAGGCAATGGGGGGTCAAGTGACTTGCCCAGGGTCACACAACTGAGAAGTGGCTGAGGCCAGATTTGAACCTAGGACCTCTCGTCTCTAGGCCTGACTCTCAATCCACTGAGCTACCGAGCTGCCCCCCTCATCATTCATTCTTTTTTTTTTAAACATTTATTAATATTCATTTTTAACATGGTTACATGATTCATGCTCCTCCTTTCCCCTTCGCCCCCCGCACTACCCCCACCCATGGCCGATGCGCATTTCCACTAGTTTTGTCATGTGTCCTTGATCAAGACCAATTTCCAAATTGTTGGTAGTTGCATTGGTGTAGTAGTTTCGAGTCCACACCCTCAATCATGTCCACCCCGACCCATGCGTTCAAGCAGTTGTTTTTCTTATATGTTTCCTCTCCTGCAGTCCTTCCTCTGAATGTGGGCAGCGTCTTTACCATAAATCCCTCAGAATTGTCCTGGGTCATTGCATTGTTGCTGGTACAGAGGTCCATTACATTCAATTTTACCACAGTATATCAGTCTCTGTGTACAATGTTCTTCTGGCTCTGCTCCTTTCGCTCTGCATCTGTTCCTGGAGGTCTCTCCAGTTTGCCTGGAACTCCTCCAGTTTATTATTCCTTTTAGCACAATAATATTCCATCACCCGCATATACCACAGTTTGTTCAGCCATTCCCCAATTGAAGGTCATACCCTCCTTTTCTAATTTGTTGCCACCACAAAAAGCTCAGCTATAAATATTTTCATACAAGTCTGTTTATCTATGATCTCTTTAGGGTACAAACCCAACAATGGTATGGCTGGATCAAAGGGCAGGCATTCTTTTATACCCCTTTGAGCATGATTCCAAATTGCCAGCCAGAATGGTTGGATGAGTTCACAACTCTACCAATAATTGCATTAATGTCCCAATTTTGCCACATCTCCTCCAACATTCATTACTCTCCCCTTCTTTCATTTTAGCCACTCTGCTAGGTGTGAGGTGATACCTCAGAGTTGTTTTGATTTGCATTTCTCTAATTATTAGAGATTTGGAACATTTTCTCACGTACTTATTGATACTTTTGATTTCTTTACCTGAAAATTGCCTATTCATGTCTCTTGCCCATTTATCAATTGGGGAATGGCTTGATTTTTTATACAATTGCTTTAACTCCTTGTATATTTGAGTAATTAGACCCCTGTCAGAGTTTTTCGTTATAAAAAATTTTTTCCCAATTTGTTGTTTCCCTTCTGATTTTGACTACATTGTTTTTGTTTGTACAAAAGCTTTTTAGTTTAATATAATCAAAACCATTTAATTTACATTTTGTAATTTTCTCGAACTCTTGCTTGGTTTTAAAGTCTTTCCTTTCCCAGAGATCTGACAAGTATACTATTCTGTGTTCACTTAACTTGTTTATAGTTTCCCTCTTTATATTCAAGTCGTTCACCCATTCTGAATTTATCTTGGTGTAGGGTGTGAGATGTTGATCTAGACCTAATCTCTCCCATATTGTTTTCCAAATTTCCCAGCAGTTTTTGTCAAATAGTGCATTCATGTTCCAAAAGTTGGACTCTTTGGGTTTATCATACACTGTCTTGCTGATGCCATTTACTCCAAGTCTATTCCATTGATCCTCCTCTCTATCTCTTAGCCAGTACCATATTGTTT
>NC_058133.1:300905720-300906652 GCF_016433145.1 Gracilinanus agilis | reverse complement strand
TTTTTTTTCATTATTTCCCTTGAAATTCTTGATCTTTTGTTATTCCAAATGAAATTTGTTATAGTTTTTTCTAATTCAGTAAAGAAGTTTTTTGGTAGCTTGATAGGTATGGCGCTAAATAGGTAAATTTATTTGGGTAGAATTGTCATTTTTATTATGTTAGCTCATCCTACCCATGACCAATCAATGGCTTTCCAATTGTTTAGAACCAGTTTTATTTGTTTGGAAAGTGTTTTGTAGTTGTTTTCATATAATTGCTGTGTTTGTTTTGGTAGGTAGATTCCTAAGTATTTTATATTGTCTAGGGTGATTTTAAATGGTGTTTCTCTTTCTACTTCTTCCTGCTCTAGTGTGTTGGAAATGTATAGGAATGCTGAGGATTTATGTGCATTTATTTTGTATCCTGCAACTTTGCTAAAGTTGTTGATTATTTCTACAAGCTTCTTAGTTCATTCTCTAGGATTTTTTAAGTAGACCATCATATCATCTGCAAAGAGTGATAGCTTAGTCTCCTTCTTGCCTATTTTGATACCTTCAATTTCTTTTTCTTCTCTAATTGCCACTGCTAGTGTTTCTAGTACTATGTTGAATAATAGAGGTGATAATGGGCATCCTTGTTTTACTCCTGATCTTATTGGGAAGGCTTCTAATTTATCCCCATTGCATATGATGTTTGTTGATGGTTTTAGGTATATACTGTTTATTATTTTTAGGAAAGGTCTTTCTATTCCTATAGTTTTCAGTGTTTTCAATAGAAATGGATGCTGTATTTTGTCAAAGGCTTTTTCAGCATCTATTGAGATAATCATGTGATTTTTGTTTATTAGACTGTTGATATGGTCAATTATGTGGATGGTTTTCCTAATGTTGAACCAACCTTGCATTCCTGGTATAAATCCCACCTGATCATGGTGTATGATCTTCTTAATTAC
>NC_058133.1:300892180-300905321 GCF_016433145.1 Gracilinanus agilis | reverse complement strand
CCTGAACCTTAAACTTGTGTATGTCCACCCGCCTCATATGTGTTTCTTGTAGACAACATATGGTGGGATTTTGGTTTCTAATCCACTCTGCTATTTGCTTCCATTTTATGAGCGAGTTCATCCCATTCACATTCAGAGTTATAATTATCAGTTTTGCATTTGCTGACATTTTCGAATCCTCCCCTATTTCTACCCCCTTTTTCCTTATACTTTTCCCTTTTAAACCAGTGGTTTGCTATTGAGCCGCTATCCCTTATCCCCTCCCTTGATTAACTTCCCTTTCTACCCACTCCCTTATTTTTCCCCCCTCTTTTTGTTTTTAAAGGCCTTATGAATTCCCTCCCTCTTCTCTCCTCCCTTTTTTTTGACCTCCCCACTCCCCTGCTCCCCTTGGTTTACCCTTCTACCTTTCTCAGAAGGGTTAGATAAGAGTTTTATGTCCCAATGGATAGTATAGCTACTCTTCCCTCTCCGGGTTGATTACTCTGAGAGTAAGGTTTGATTATTACCTCTTAATGCTCTCTTCCTCTCCTTCTTATAATAGTATTTGTCCCCTCTCCCTCCCATGCCCTCTTTGTGTGTAATAGAATATCCTATTTTCTTATTCACTCAAGTTTCTCTTGGTGTCCCCTGCTATTCACCCCCTTTTTCCCATCCCCCATGCCATCTTAGATTATTTAGTGTTCCACCCTTACCCTGTGAATTATTCTTCTGATTACTATAATAGTGTACACTATAATAGTGAATAGAGTTCACTACAGAGAATTATACATAACATTTCTCTACATAGGAATACAGATAATTAGATCTCACTGAGGCCCTTAAAAAGGCAAATTTAAAAATTATAAGTTTTCTTTCTTTCCCCTCTGTTTCTTATTTACCTTTTCTTGTTTCTCTCGATTTTTGTGGTTGGATATCAAACTTTCCATTTAGCCCTGGTCTTTTCTGTGCAAATAGGTGGAATTCTTCAATTTTGTTGAATGCCCATACTTTCCCCTGAAAGTATATGGTTAATTTCTCTGGGTAGTTGATTTGTGGTTGCAGGCCCAGCTCTCTTGCCTTTCTGAATATTGTATTCCAAGCCTTGCAATCTTTTAGCGTGGAGGCTGCCAGATCCTGTGTGATCCTGATTGGTGCTCCTTGATATTTGAATTGTTTCTTTCTGGCTTCTTGTAAGATTTTTTCTTTTGCTTGGAAACTCTTGAATTTGGCAATTATATTTCTAGGTGTTTTCTTATCTGGGTCAAATGTCGCAGGTGGTCTATGAATCCTTTCAATGTCTATATTGCCCTCTTGTTGTAGGACTTCAGGGCAATTTTGCTGAATTATTTCTGTTAGTATGGAGTCCAGGTTTCTATTAATTTCTGGTTTTTCTCGAAGACCAATTATTCTCAAATTGTCTCTTCTAGACTGGTTTTCTTGGTCTGTCACTCTCTCATTGAGATATTTCATGTTTCCTTCTTTTTTTTCAGTCTTTTGACTTTGTTTAATTTGTTCTTGTTGTCTTGAGAGATCATTACCTTCTAATTGCTCAATTCTAGCCTTTAGGGACTGGTTTTCAGCCAGGATCTTTTGGTTTTCTTTTGCAATCTGGTTCAATTTGCTTATCAGCTAATTTGATTTCTGAGCCTCACTTTCAAATTGCAAGATTCTACCTTTTAAACTCTTATTTTCTTGCCACATCTCTTCCATCTTCCTCAGAATCTCTGTTTTGAACTCTTCCATAGCTTGTGAGGAGTTTTCCTTATTTGAGAAGGGTCCGGATGCTTGTTTGTTCTCCTCCTCTGTTTGCTCGGTTGTCTGAATTTTCTCTGTGTAAAGTTGTCGAGTGTTAAAGACTTCTTTTTCTTGTTGTTAATCTTTCTCTTCTGAACTTCCTGATTCTGGGTAGCCATCGTTAGCCCAGCAGCTTCTCAGGTTTATCCTCGTGCTCAGGGTCTCTCCGCAGTCTTTTGGCTCCTGAGGTTGAGTTCTGTTTTTTTCCAAGGTCAAGCCCCCTGGTGGACCCCCTTGCTTGATCCTCTGCCCGAGGTTTCTTTACAAGTCTCAGGGCACTGCTTCCACAGTTGTATACCCGTCTGCACTGGTTCCCCACTCAGGGTTTCCGAGCTTTAGCTGGTGGCTGTGTCTGCCTCCACCCACGCCTCTGCCTGCGCCTGCGCTCTGAGCCGCGTTCTGCGCCCTGCGTCCGCTCTCAGCAACCTGCTCCCACTCAGATTTTGTGTGCATTCGTTAGCTTTTTGGCGTCCTAAATCTTGCTGCTCTCAGGAACAGGCTCCGGAGCTGCCAATGACTCAATGGGTGCCCCAAACTTGCTCTATTTCTTTTTAGCTGGCTTCGGCGCTATAGGTGTTGTGTGTGGAGGTGGTTGGTGTGGGGTGGTTGCTCCTATAATTTTCAATTCTAATATATGTTACTTAATTAAACCAGATGCAATCTGAGATAGAATGATTGGGGAAAAATAACACCTTCCTTATTTTTGTCACAGGTATAATATCTATCTGCATTTCCCACAACATTGATTAGACCCACATCTTCTCATATTGTTCTATAGGAGAGATTACCTTTCCCTAAAAGGATGAACCTGTTCCTAGAACTGAGTGGTCCATGCTTCACTTGCTCACTTCCCCCTCAGAAATTCCCCCAAGGGATAAACACAGGCCCATCTTTCTTCCTTCCAGCAACAGGGATTAGCTTTCCCCAGAAAGGCTAAAAAGTTGTCACCAATTTGCCTGATATTGTCTTCTGTTGAACCAAAGGCATAAGAAGATCCAGCCATGTGGAATTTAGACCTAACAGACTTGGAAGGTAGTAAATGATTCAAGTTACCATGTCCTATCAGATTTGAGGGAAAATAAGTCCCCTAAAGCTGAATATAATTGCCACTACATCTTTGTTGTGCACACTATCTGTATTACGACAATATAAACTTCCTTTTTGTTAACTATTCAATGTCTTAAGAATGCCTCATTTCATGCTAACACCCAACATGAACTCAATTGAGAAACCTCTAACAACTCTCAACAATATATTTCTGCTAATTCATGCCAAAATAACCTTAGATATTATGTAATTGAAAAATAATATATTTAGCTTTGGAGCCAGTGGAGTCAACTGCAAACAGCATGATCTAAAGAGCCTCAGGGGTATCTGAATTCTATTTGCCCATGAGATCACAGGTCTAGAACTAGAAGAACCTCAGAGGCCATTAATGTAACCATCTACCTTTAGAGATAAAAACCCAATTTCAGTGAATTTCATGATCCATGTTCCATGCCTGGAGCTTTCTCTTTCCTCTTCCCTGGCTTCTCTGGCTGCCTTTAAGTTCTTGGCTGGAAAAAATTTTTCCTGGTTTTAATGTCTTCTCTCTGAGACTATTCCCCTCTTACCATTCTATCTTATTTATATCTTCTTTGTACGATTTTTTATGTTAATCTTCTCCCATCAGACTTTGAGCTCCTTGAGAGTAGAGACAGTTTGTTACCTATCTTTAAATCCCCAGCACTTAGCATAGCGCTTAGCACATAGTAAATGTTTAATGCCTTCATGCAAAATTAATTTGACAGATGAGATGGTTAAGTGACTTGCCCAAGTTTTCACAGGAAGTAAATTTCAAAGGTCAGTCTGAAAACTAGGTCATTTGATACCTTGGAGACTAGTGCTTTCTACTGAATCATACTACCTCCCAATAGTTTTGATGAAAATATTTCTTGTTTTATGTTTAGCTTTTTTTAACCACAACTTCTATTTTATTAATATGCTGAATGAAAAGTCTCCTTTTACAATGCAGGTCTACACATTTTTATAAAATTAGAGTTTTAGAGAATAACATAACAGTCAAAAGGTTAAATGACTTGATTAAGGTTGCACAATCAATATGTCATAAGCTTGACACATGAATCCAGGTCTTCCTGACTGAGATCAGGTCTTTACCTCTATCTCTATGCTGATTCATTTAATATTGATTAGCGTAGAATGTAATTAAGCAAGGTTATCTGTGTGGTTTCATATAATATGAGTTCTACGGTCATCATTAAATGTATATAAGATTGAAGAGAATCTTTCAAATTGATTTTTATTATGAATATTTTTATAAATAATTGTCAGACAATAACATGAAGATTTTCTTTTCTTTGCACCTGTCAACTATATGATGATGAAAATGTAGTATCATATTGAAAATCTTCTTGGAAAACATATGAATTTCTTTCTTAAAATCTCACTTAGACTTCTTTGGTATAGGCCTTTTGAATCCAAAGTAAGCAATGAGTTCCCTGTTAACAATAACTAGAATTTATTCAGTGTTTTAAGATTTCCAGAGTATTTTATTTTTAAGGCAGATTATAATAATAACTGATTTGTATATGGCTCATTAAAATAGCTCATGTTGTAGCTTTATAGTACACTTTGAATAAATAAATGAGTTTTTGCATTTGCTTCTCAACAATTATGTTAAGTAGGCACTACAGGTAATATTATTACTTTTCTTACAGAGAAGGAAACTGAGGTTCAGAGATATTAATAAACTTGTACAAGATAAAATGATTCATAAGAAGCAAAGTAAGGATTTGAACATAAGTCTTCCCAACTTCAAATCTAGCACTCCATCTATCATATCATAAGTAATTTAAGTAATGCTATTACTGGTTTAAGTGTAATCATCATTTTATAAAAGATGAAATTGTTGTCATAAACAATGAAGATGACCTCTTAAATGGACTAGGACCACAGACTCCTATCATTAAGCAATATTGTGGATTGTTGACCCTTTCCCCTAATGTAATCAGATGACTCCTTTTATCTCCAAAAGAATCTTCAGCATGTGCTATATAATGTCCTCTTTTTGTGATATTTAGATATCTTCAGAAGTGAAGGAGAGAGGGAATAAGAATAGATTAAGTACCTATTATATTTCAGATATTATACTAAATATTTTAAAAATATTTTTTTTGATCTTCACAATAACTCTTAAGAGGTAGGTACTATTTTCATCCTCATTTTACAGTTTAAGAAACTGAGGCAGGCAGATTGCATAACTTGAAAGCGTCACACAGACACTGTTTGATACTGAATCTGAACTCAGATACTTCTGACTCTAGTCTCATATCTACTCATATCAACTGTGCCAACTAGCTGCATGAGAAATTCCCAGATTTAGTGCTAGAAGAGACATTAATATCTGTCTAATTCAACTCTTCATTGTATAACTGAATAAACTGAAACTTAGCGAGATTACAAGACAATTTACCATGATATATACACAAATGATGAATAGAATTGCCTTTTAAAAAGCACAGCTATTCATACAAATAAGTCAGATCTAAACAATTGGAAGAACACAATTTCACTTTATTCTGAGCCAATATAATAAAAATAACAATTTTTCCTAAATTAATTCATTCAGTGCAACAAAATTCATCTGGAAGATCAAAAGAACTAGTACATAATGAGAATTAAGGAAAAAATATGAAGGAGTGGAATTTTGTTGTATAGGATCTCAAACTATATTTTAAAGTGGCAACCATCAAAATAATCTTGTAATGGCTAAGAAATAGAGGGCCAGTAAAATGGAAGAGACATTCAATATACAATGATAAATGACCACAGTAACCTAGTTTTTGACAAACTCAAAGCTTTTGAAAGAAAATATTATTATTTGACAAAAAAGCTGATCTGAAAACTAGAAAAGAATATGGCAGAAATTAGGCAGACCAATATATCACACCACATACCAAGGTAGAGTCAAAATGGATACATGATTTAGAAATAAAGGATGATACCACAAACAAATTAAGGGAAAATAAAATAGTTTACCTCTCAGACTTATGGATAGGGGAAGAATTTAGGTCAAAACAAGACATAGAGAACATTATGAGATGTAAAGTAGGTCAATTTGATTACATTAAATTAAATTAAAAAGTTTCTGCACAAACTAAAGCAATACAAGCCATATTAAAAGGCAAATAACAAATAAGAATAATCATTATAGCAAGTCTCTCTGACAAAGACTTAATTTCCTCAAAATATATTGAGAACTGAGTCAGTTCTATAAGCATACAAAGCATTTACAAATTGACAAATGTTCAAAATATATGAATGGATGGTTTTCAGATGATAAAATTAAAACTATCTGGTCATATAAAAAAATGTTCCAAATCAATATTGATTAGAGAAAATAAAATTAAAACAAGTACTTCTCATACCACTTCTCATACATCAACTGGCTAACATTGGGATAATAAGATTAAATCTACCTTGCCCTTCTTAAATCTAATCACCAAAAGTGTAAACAACTCCACTTAACTCTCAAGTGGAGAGGTCTGTGACCCATGTATGCAAGAATGGGTGATGAATCAGAATTAACTGACTGCCCAGTAGGCAGTCCTAAGAAAAGTGTCTATTTGTGATTGGACAAGTAAAGTAAGAGGAAGAAATAGGAAGTGGTGAAAGAAATGACCTGGATAAACTGAGAGAACTTCCAGGCTTTCTCTCTTGGCTCTTTGTGGGAAGCCAATAAGAGAATAGATAAAAATCTGAAACTCCTCTTTTGACCCCTTTTGTGATCCTTGTGATTTCTTGCTGAAAAGTATTGTGGCCTTATTGAAAAGCTGTAAGTTCCTAGCTAACCTGAATTTAAAGGGTTAACACTGTTCTCCTTTAACCAGGAATGCTGCTGCCTGGTATAGCCAAGGCCAAAACCTTAGTAGGGGCAATTCAACCCCGAGAAAAATACTCCCCAACTTGGCTTTCTCATAAGAACCCAGCCAAAATTCAGCCTTGGCCTTGGTCTGTTCTGAAGCCAATGAGACTTTTTGCGTTTTGATATGACATAATTTGTAACTTCTGTGCATCTGCAAAGTTTTGGGGGGGGGGTGTTCTTTTGTGTGAAATGAGTCTTGAAAAAAAAATATTTTATATATATATATATATATATAAAAACCCCATGCTCCTAGAACCAGAGCTGGAAGAAGCAGCTATGAGCTAACAGAAAGCTCTCCCTTGTCCAGTTACTTCCTTATCCACTAAACTGTCCTTATCAGATTATCTGGAGATGATAGATAGATCTCAAGAGCTCTTGGCTACTCCCTTCTTCTTGTGGTAGGTGACTAGGACCTTGAGGAGCTCCAACTGCTGATTGAGACTTGGACTAAGTGAGATTCCTTTTAATCTCTCCCTTGGAATTACAGGTGGTGAGTGTAAAGACTAAATCTTTCTGGATTTCTCTAAAGAAACTGCTCTTTCAAAAGAGACTCTGTGACTAAAGCTTCTACTTCATTCATCTTTGGCCCTCCAGCCCTCTAGCCATTGGCTCCAGGCTGAGCCTCATCCAGCTGAGGATTAATTAGATCTTCCTGCATTGAACAAGAAGGCCAAAGCAAATAACTTAGTGTGTTAGATTACTTATCCTATCCTATCCTCTTTCTGATTTTCTTATTTTATCTTCCTCTTCTTATTTGTAAATAAACTTCCATAAAAGTCATTTTGACTTGAAGTTATTCTTTTATTTGGGATTGACAATTATTCAATTCCCTGGTAACCAAACCTTTTAATATTCACTCAACCAAAACCCCTTTTTAGCCCCTTACAACATGACAAAAAAAGGAAGGTGATAAATGTTGGAGGGATGTGGACAAACTGGAAAACTAATACACTGTTAGTGGAGCTATGATTTGGTTCAACTATTCTGGATAGCAATCTGGAACCATGTCCAAATAACCATTAAATTGTTATTATGCTCTGATGCAACAATGCTACTAGTAGGTCTATAACTCTAAGAGATAAAAGGGAGGGGAAAGGAACCTACCTGTACAAAAATATAACAACTCTTTTTGTGGTAACAATTGTAATAATTAAAATAGGTTTGACAAATATAAGAATTTTAAAAATTGCTGTGGTCATGATTTATAATAATTAATTCAAGTCAAAAGGCTGTTAGTAACTTTAGTAGTTTTATTACAGCAAGGTAGAGATAGTAAAGGGGGAAATGTAGGAAGGAAGTACAAGATATTGCCTACCTAAATTAACTAAGTACGGATCCAAGTGCCTCACCAAAGAGAATGTCCCATTGAAGACTGGAGAAGAGCCAATGCCTCTAGCCAGGGTCTCCTCAACCCAAGCAAGTCACCTAGGCCAAACTCCTCGAACTACCAACACCAAATCTAAACTAAATGCCTAATCAAGACTGAGTAGCCAAAAGCCTGAGCCACCAAAAAACCCAAAAGACCTAGCTGCCAAAAGACCCCGAGGGTCTGAGAGACTCCCACTTATATGCAGTTTTCTCCACCCATCAACTCTCCTTATCACATCTCAGAAATCAAAGTTTCTTAATTTGCCTGGTACTGCTCAGCAGACAATGCCTGTGGGATGCACTAAGGGTATGAACTTTTATCAAAAGGATCCTCAAGTTCCTGACTGAATAAGTTAAAATGGTAGAACACTCCAAGTACTTGATTGATTAAGTTAAGACATGAAAAAAAAATCCCCTTCACACAGTGAACTAGAAACTGAAGTGATGTCCATAAGTTAGGAAATGGCTGAACAAGTTGTGGTATATGACTGTAATGGAATACTATTGTGCCGTAGGAAATGACAAACAAGAAGATCGCACAAAACAAAACAAAATATAACAACAAGGAACAACATATTAAGTGATAAAGTAAAGTGAGCAGAATCAGGAGAATGTACACAGTAATAACAATAATGTATGATCAACTGTGAATGACTTACCTATTATCAACAAAGCAAGGATCCAGGACAACTCCAAAAAACTCATGAAAAAAAAAAAAAAAAAAAAAGATGTCCACAACCATAAAGGGAACAGATGAAATCTGAATGAAAATTGAAACGTAACATTATTTTCTCCATGAATTTTTCTAATGTAAGCAATATGTGTCTTTTTTTTATGATAGACATGGAAATTTGTCTTATATGATACATATATACAACTTATATCATATTACTTGACTTCTTGGAGAGAGATAAAGAGTGGAAGTGAGAAAGAACATGGATTGCAAAATACTGGAAAATGAATATTAAGAAATTATGTTGATATAATCTGGAAAAATAAAAAAAATTATTATTCAAAAAATGGGTAATTAACTTTCATTTGTAAATAGCTTAAGCTCAGTAACTCTTAGTAGATATAAATCAATGAAGCCATCCATTTAAAAAGAACAAGCTAGAACCACAGGGAAATGGTTTGAGAAACAAAGAGCTAATGTGATTCCAGTGTCTGAAATCAGTTTTACCAAATAAGCAAAAGATTAGAAAAAGCAAAAAAGAATTGTATTAGTAATGCAAAGTGACTAATATCTCTATATGGTAGGGTCCCAAATTTAAGCAGAAACATGGAATCAAAAAGTCATGTTACCAAAATGAAAATTCAAATGGGTAGCAATCCATAGTTGCAGATATTTTTTAGATATTTTGGAGAATTTACCAAAATTGAATGGTTGCAGCCAGTGTGAAATCAGCATTACTGGAAATCCTTACTTACCAAGTCTTCTACACTGGAGAATGAATGCCCTCTTAGATGCCAAAAAATTAAGCATAGTGAAGGAACATACACATTCACAGACACACACACTCAGTGCTTATTATACACTCACCATCTTCTAAAAACTTGTGATACAAATGCAATGTAAAGCAATTCCTATTCTCAAAGATTATAGTAGATTAGCCTAAATAATGAGTCCTATGAAATGGTGGCATTATTTGAATTTGCACTGCATATATTTCCATTGGGTTAGAAATGGTTACCATATTTGATATAATTATAACTTTTAATAATGCAAATTTAAACCTGTGATTGTTTCATGGAATTATTTATTTTCTTTTTTTTCTTTATTATCATTATTTTTATTAACCTTTACCTTTTGTCTTTGTATTGGTTCCAAGGCAGAAGAGCAGTAAGGGCTAGGGAATGGAGGTTAAGTGACTTGCCCAGGGTTATATAGCTGGGAAGTGTCTGAAGCCAGATTTTAACCCAGGACCTCCCATCTCTAGGCTTGGCTCTCAATCCACTGAGCTGCCCAGCTGCCCCCGAGAATTATTTATTTTCATGCTAATCATGATCTAGCTATATTATTATATAGCATTAATTCAAGAATTTCACACAAATGCAAACCACATGTAGTAAGGAAAGTTGAACATTTGCATTTGCTTTGAAGAAGAAATTTACAAAATAAGGTAATTTTTTTGCCCAAAAAGAAACATGGATTGATTATATGAGTTGAATAAAGTCTGAGACCAGATGTGAGCTACCCTTTTATATAGTAACTTCAGATAATTAGACCAAAAATTTTTACAAGATTAAAAGAAGAGACAAAGATGAGATGAAACTCCATGTTTTATACCAGTCCCAATCATCCTGGGTCAGCAAAATATTTTCTCAGAGAAAGGAAAAATGGACAAAAGTAACCAGTTTACTTTAAATGTACAATTTCTTTCTGTTTGTTTAACTTGTAGAAAAACAGTTGCTAGAATGAGGACAAAAGAACCCATTTGCTATTTAAAGAGAAAACAAGTTGAAAGCATGAACTCATTTACAAAACATTTCAAGGGTTGGGATATAGATTATGAACAGTACTACATACAATAGTAAAAGGAAATTAAGGATGAAACAAATTTGTAGAGCTGGTGTGAGACCCAGCCAAACCAGATCATTCATTCCAAGGTCTTTGTAAATGGAATAGAAAGGAAAAAACAAAAAGTGAAGTGGATTAGAAGTGAAATTGAACAAAAAAAACCTAGAATTTCGTTGGCAATAAATTATTGCTGTCAAAGGTAATGAAACTACTGCATTTAGGTTCTATTGCTTTAGTATTCTATGTTCTAGGTAAGGAAATGACAATAAAACAAGAATTTGAATTCACAAAGAAGATAGAGAACATGTCTACTGAATAGAAAACATTATCCAACCTAAAACAGCATTTACTATGATATGTGGCAACTTCAGGGTGACTGAAGACACAAAACAGGCCTGCAAAAGTCATTTTGGAAAATATAATTCAGGATCAAAGACTGTATAGAGAATAAATCTCTACCCAAGGAGATAATTTTAAACTAATTCAGAGATCAATTTTCAAGATACCTCAAAGAGAGAAAGACAGGGGAAAAAAGAGAAAACCTTAAGAGATAGTATTATCAATTTAAAAAATGCTACCAAATGACTTCAGCAGCTAACTTGTAAGCCATCTTTTTCATTCTTAAATCATTATGATTATAAATATTTGTGCACAAGGACAACTTTTCTGAAAATTTTAATAACTCATACTCATGAAAACAAATGAACATAAGAATAGGCAGTTACGTCTTATAAAAACCTCAGCATATTTAGTAGAGTAGAATCAATGAAATTTTTTTTAAAAAGTATTGTTTTGTTTTTCTGTGTCCCTTTCCAGGTTGGTCCTACATTCTTTTATCTCTGTTAAATTTTCTTTTATATATGTAAAGCAGTATATACATATAATTGCAGTATAGCTTTCTGCTGATGTCATTTTGCATCACTTTTAGGTCTTTATATCAAGCTCAATTGTTGTGATGATATGAAAGGTTAGCAAGTAGTCGTTGTAATAAGGGGATTTTAGGGTGTAATAAGGGAATCTGCAGGATGTAATACGAGACTGAAGGTTGGAATAGGGAATAAGATAAGGCAAAGGATCCAAGGCTAGAGGTAATCAAGGGAATAAGCTAGGTAGTAGCAAAATTAAGGCAATATGGTGGATGAGGAAAGTACAATGATAATAAAGGTTGGTAGTTGAGGTGGTAGGAAAATAAGGGAATGTCTGAGTTTAGGAATATAACACTGAGTTACCAAGGGTTGCAAGGGAGAGGATGAGTTAAACTAAGGCAGGCAACAGCAGCAGGGAAATACAGGCTGGGTACTCAGGTTAGAGACAAAACACTGAAGGGAAACAGACTGAGCCCTTCGAGTAAAAGGACACTTTTACAGAGCAAGGTTAGAGCCAGCCACGGCCAGCTTGAAACTGACTTGAGGCTTTAGTCAGTTTCACAGGAAGGGACTAGAAAGGAAGTATTGAAGTTCCACTTCCTCCCAAAATGGATACCCTCAGCTTCCCTCATACTCCAGAGAGTATGTTATTCCTCTCTCTCTTCCTCCCTCTCTTATTAATCAACTAATGAAGTAGCCAAAAGGTCTTGATTAAATACAAACGGGGTTTATTGTCTTCTAGGATAGATTGGCAGGGTAGAGGAATACAAGGTAGCCCTAACAGCCGTTTAGAGAAAGCTTCAGGTGGGGGAAGGGAAGCAGGAGCAAGAGACTGAGAAAGGACCTGCCTTAACTCAGCTCTCAGGTGGTTTTGTAATCAATGGGGTAGGAAAGTTGGATACAATGATTCAATAAGGTAATTTTGTAACAAGGGTAAGTCCTATTTGACTAAACTATCAGAGATTTGAACTACCTCTCAGATCTACTCTCCTTTCCAATCTTCTCAGACATTCAGGTAGGGGAAATGAAGGTGAGAATAAGGTAGGGTAGTGAGATTCAAAGGAATTAGCTAAATTAACAAATCTCAAAAGAAAAGCTGCAAAATATAGGCCAGGTTTCAATCTAAAGAAGGAGCTCAGATGGCCCCTGGTTCTCTCACGAGTTCCCAGGACCAACTGAACTTTTTCCCAATATTCTAAACTCCTTAATTGACAGAAGAACTCTGCAAAGTCAGTTATGCCCCCTCTCTTCACCACATCTTTTGTAGACATCTTTTATTTTGGATCTTATATATATATAATGGCATACTGAGAAGTATTAAAAAAAAAAAAAAAGATCCCAGGGGCAGCTGGGTAGCTTAGTGGATTGAGAACCAGGCCTAGAGACCCGAGGTCCTAGGTTCAAATCTGGCCTCGGACACTTCCCAGCTGTGTGACCCTGGGCAAGTCACTTGACCCCCATTGCCTACCCTTACCACTCTTCTGCCTTAGAGCCAATACATAGTATTGACTCCAACATGGAAGGTAGGAGTTAAAAAAAAAAGTTCCCAAGAAATCCTAATTTATCTATCTCCCTTCCTTTGTTCGTTCCTTTGTTCTTTCCTTTGTTTGTTTCTTTGTTCCTTCCTTCCTTCCTTCCTTCCTTCCTTCCTTCCTTCCTTCCTTCCTTCCTTCCTTTCTTTCTTTTTTC
>NC_058133.1:300831522-300892112 GCF_016433145.1 Gracilinanus agilis | reverse complement strand
TTCTTTCTTTCTTTCCTTCCTTCCTTCCTTCCTTTCTTTCTTTCTTTTTTCCTTTCTTTCTTTCTTTCTTTCTTTCTTTCTTTCTTTCTTTCTTTCTTTCTTCTTCTTCCCTCCTTCCTTCCTTCCTCCCCCCTCCCTCCCTCTCTCTCTGTCTCTCTTTCTCCCCCTTCATTAAAATAAATTTTTAGAAAAATTTTAGAAAAGTTTAAAATTTCCCTTAAAGTGTCTCCTATGAATATATTGAGATTATACACAATTCCATGAAAATATACCAGCTTAGAAGTAACAGTCACAATCATCTGTAGAACAACAAAGTCAAGAAAGTTGTTTTGTAAGATTTAAATTAATATCCAAAACTCCACATATTATATTTAGAAGTTTATTAATAATTACTTGAAATAGAAGCAATAAAAACCTAATTATTTAACAAAAAATAAACCATGAGAGTAAAACTCTCCTGACTCTCACCTCAAACCACTTCCACAAACCGTGATTACAGGAAGAGAGTGGAAGAGGCGGGGCTACACAAAACTTATATCCTCCGTATATCAGCACTTAATGTGAGAAGGAAAGTGGAATGATGAGAAATGAAATCCTGGAGAGTATTCTAATTAAACAGTTTAAAAGAAAGGGAAATATGTATTCAACCCACAATTATTAATGTGATGAAAGATATCTTAAGGTATCTTAAGGTAGCTAGGTGGCACAGTGCAGAAAGGATTTGATGTCCAAAAGACCTGAATTCAAATTTTCACCTCAGATTCTTACTAGCCGTGAGACCTGAGTAAATCACTTAACCTCTATCTGTCTCATTTTTCTCATCTGTGAAATAATAGAAAATAATAGCACTTACCTCCCAGGGCTATTTTGAGGATCAAATGAATATATATACTTCACAAACCTTTAATACTAGCTTTTATATCTTAAGCAAAGATCAATTAGAAGACAGAGTTTCTATTGTCAGAGAGATTCTATAGATACTTTTGTTTGTAGAGAATAAATGCTGTGTTTTTTTTTTTATCAAACCTTAAAATATCACAGGGCTCTCTTAATGAAATCCATGGTTACTAAAGTTGATAGAACCAACCATCCACACTGGAAAAATGAAGACAATGATGAACATATCTGCTGAGAATATTACTTACCTTGAGTTACCCCATAAATTTGTCCATAGTTAAAAATAACTTAGGAAGACCTTAAAGTTGTACAATGTGCTGGGGTCAAAATTGCATAGTAGGAACATTTAGGATTAGAGTGATGTTTTGGAATTCCATTGTTTTAACATCATTATTCTCCTTGCATTTTACTGGGGCTAGATATTGTGTAACAAAAGGTCTCAAAAGTTCACACTCCCAAATTGTAATAGTAATCATATTATTAATACTGGTTTGTATGATAATAATTAACAAAAAAGATGTCGATGACATTTAATCCTAAAAATGAAGGTTGATTTGTTCTATAACAATTTGGAAGGATAAGAGTAAGACAGCCTAACTGCAGCACAGGTATCCACGAAATATTACAAAGAGACAGAGAATCCTTCATTATACTAAATAGATCTACTATGGAAGATTAATGGAAACATATGAACAATAGTAATCCCATACTAAATGATTGATTGGTTTAAAGAGACTCACAAAAGACAAGAGAACATGAATAGTTTCCAATATGTACCAGAGAAAAGAATGTATACTCTGAGATCCTAGCTCTATTTAACCATTGCATTATTTGTTACTAAATTAATCTTGGCCATTGGTTTAAAACAGATAGGAAAAAACTCTAGAGAATCAGATTATGATGAAAGTGTGGGCCAGAGGAATGTGATAAAATTTCTATTGGAAGCAACCTACCAGCTCAGGATATTATTGTTGAAGCCAGTAGAGCTTGGGACTTACTGAGGCTGGTTACAGTTATATAATAGAATAAAATTATTCCTGACAGATTAAGAGTAGACTCCATTAGCTAGCTAATGGGTCCCAGCAAAAAGGCCACATAAAGACCTATGTTGAAAATACTGGGAAAAAATGTCAAGTGATCAATTAATGTGAAGTAGATTGCTAGTCAGTGACTGACAATGTAATCATAGCACCAACTGAAAAAAAAATCATTTAAATTGCATAAAAGTGAGAAAGAGAAGCAACAATTAAACTCAGGGGATCACTGTGGTTTTGTACATGGAGAATTGCCCTTGAGTCTCAGAGATGCTGAATTCAAACAGTTGACATTTACTTCCTTTCTGACCTCCCGGCAAGTGACTTGACTGTCCTGGGCTGCAGTTTCCTCATCCAGAAAAATGAGAGACAAGATCACCACTGAGAACCTTTTGAGCCTGGAACCTATGATCTCATGACATGATGATCAAATGCAGTACTCCATTAAAGTAGAAAGAAATCCTGTAATTATCTGGAACAACAAGAGAACTCAATAACTGGCATACCAGTTCTCCGCAACTAGGCAGAATGAAAGGAATAAATAATTATGACTGGTAGTTTGATCAAAGGATAAGTCTGGGTCTGTTTCCTCTTTTGCAAAATGATGAGATTGAACTGAATAGTCTCTAAGATGTCTTTACCACTCAAAGCAGTAAATTAATTAAAACAATAATATGCCAAGATCATCGACTGCAACTTTGGGCCATTGTCAATTATTCATCCTGACTTTCATCCTACCACTGGACTTTGATGTCTCTGGAAAAGACTGTGAGGCTGATGACTTTCTGCAGCTCTGCCTAACTTAAATCTAATTCATAGCAAGTCAAAATGATCCCCTTCAAAAATGAAGGACAAATAATAATAAAGTTTATATCTACTGGCTGTTCTGCAAAATGAAGGGATTGAACTCATTGGTCTCTAAGATCTTTTCCCACTCCAAGTAATAAACTAAATAAAACAATTTCTCTCCATTGTCTATGAAAGAGAATCAATCTTCCGTATTTTTCAGCACCATGCTATTATATCTCCGGTTGCTACAGTTAGTCTTCTTTCTGCTACATTTGATTGTTTCTAATTTTGTTTCTGTTTATTTATTTATACATTTATTTATTTATTAATATTTGACCATCATTTATTTATTCATTGATTTGTTTGTTTATTTATTTGCTTTTGTGTGTTTAATATATTGTATATATTAAATACATTTATTTATTGTATTCATTCATTCATTCATTTATTTATATTTAATGATTCTTTTCTTTACTTCCTTTTAGTCAGTGGCAATATCATAGCCAGACCCATCTTTAAGCTCCTATGATCCCCACGAGACAGATTCCTTTTTAAAATGCCAGACCAGTTGATGCTACATGTCTTGTCTTTGAACTTAGAAATTTACTCTCTTAAAGACTAGGGGACTATGCCTAGCATTCCACTCCTTATCTATTAGAAATTCTAAGATGACATCCCCCAACATTTTCAAATTCCTTCTTATAAGTTAATGCGTTTTATTCCCATTATAAACTGTATCAGTGAGATACAGTCAAGCACTGCCACCTAAATTAGACCCCAGTATAGTGATCCATACCCACATGTCCTTGGTAGAATTAAAGAAGAAAACCATAAATACCAAAGGAGGACCAAGATCACGGCCCATAATCACTAGATAAATTTAATCACTTTACAACATATCTTAGTTTCCTCATATGTAACAATACTGTTATGAAGACAGAATCGATAAATAGATATTATGTTGAAATACATCTTAAAGTCTCTGTATGAAAAAAAAACCCAAATTATCACGATTGCTGAGAGGCTATGTGGCATAGTGAAAAAGACAGCTGGCTTTGAAACTAGTAGGTCCTATATTCAAATTCTGCCTCTGCTACAATCTGCCTGTGTGACGTTGGAAAAATCACTTTACCTCTCAAAGCTCTTGGCCAGAGATATCCAATTTGGGGCTCACAGTCCCCAAGCAGCTAGCAAAACAACTAGCTCAGTTCAACTCAGATCAAAATGTGATTGACAAATATGTAACAAAATGAATAGCAATATAATACAAAATAGATCATGTGAATTTGTGGGGTTTTTTTAAGTCAATCTGAATTCCTTAGGAAGCCCTTTCTGAGTTTGAAAGTAGAGAGATGGTACGGACTTGAGCTAGCAAACGGAATTTCCTTACCAGAAGTTCTGTGTACCAATGAAATCACAGGCTTAGTTACTATTCCTGTCATGCTTATTATTTTGCTATTAAGTTATGAAGCATTCCAAATCTACTTTCCCTTCTCCTTCCTTTCTCTTTCATTCCTAATATCCTGGGACCTAACCCTTGTACTCATTACTTATGAATTATGGAGTTCTTGCTACTTATTCAGGTAATCATTTGTCCTTTTTCTCTCTACAAAGAAAAAAAAAGTATATATAGTTAAATTAGATGCCCTAACCTAAATGAATGTCTGGTAGATTAATATACTTACTAGGGGTATATGCAAGGGCAAAACCCATAACTCCTCTAAGCCTCAGTTTCATTATCTGTAAAATGATAATATAACTTCCATTACTTACCTTGCAGATTATAAATCCCAAAGTACTATGTCCATGACAGTTGCAATTATACCAATAGTGAAAGAATTATGAAGAAGTAACAGATGAGAGAAGAATAGGCATAAAGAAAAGTCACATTATGATTTGGGCAACGGTTTTATGCAAATCTAGTAATCAACATCCCCTCTTCTCTAAATATGTATGTTCCCCATCCCTATATAGAGTAGGATGGGGAGAAGGGAGATGAAGAAAAGGGAGAAAAGGGAGAAACTGTTTATCTTGCCACTGATAAAAGCCTAGGGGTTTTCTCAGAAATTTTCTCTTAAAAATTTCTTATGCCATAAAACTCATTTGTCTTATTGAGTCAGCAGCTCCACAGAGGAAACAATAACAAGTGAAACCCTGACTTCCTACCTGTCAATAGATCCTTCTTTTGTAAGCCTAATTAGCAGTGCTTCAATGCTATGGCTGGTAACTCTTTCACTACTGACCCTCTTATCAGAAACAACCTGCTTATCCAACTCAGCTAAAATTACCTGTCATGCCCTGACATTTTGTTATTTTCAAAGGGCATTGCAAAGGAGACAGCCTGCAAGTTTTAAAAAATGCAAGTGCTCACCTATTCATCAGATATTCTTTTCATTATTCAAATTACTGAGAAATTATCTGTTCATCTTTAAAATATGCCCTTCACATCACTGTCACCTAAAAAGTGTTGTGATTTCAGTCAGACATCCAGGAGAGATTTTCCCCCTGTATATTTCCTTTGACGTTTGTTCCACTTTTCAAATTGCAATTTTCATTTGAAAGCTTCAGAGATCAAATCCGTTTGGAAAAAAAAAAAGAAATAAACATTAGCTTGGGTCAAAATCATACCTATGGAAAACTAAGAGGATCCCTTTGGGACAAGGTTTTTTGTTTTTGTTTTTTTTCCAGAATTAGGAATGAAGGGGAGGAAAGTGAAATGGTCTACTGAAGGAACTAAAGGCCAAGCTCTGGGAGGAGGTGGCAAGTCATGGTTATGCATTAGGAAATAGGTTACTCAGCCAGTTGTTATCACAGGCATGCATATAAATGCTTCTTTGTCATAAAAGGGCCTTCATTATTCCAGATACCCCTGATCACAGTTATTTTTAGTGCCTTCTCTTTGTTTATTGTGACCCATTTCTTCCTGGGCATAGCTTGCTTATACATAGTTATTTGCATGTAATCTTCCCCTTTTAGATTGTGAGCTCCTGGACAGCAAGGACTATGTTTTACCTTTGTTTTTTGTTTTTGTATCCCCAAAGCTTGGCATCATGGCTGGTGCATAGTAGATGCTTAATAAATATTTCTTGATTTACTGACTGACATAGATAATGACCATGAATTCATAGAAGAGATCATTATAAACAAAATATTAAGAAACCATGAAGTATGAATGACATTCTTTAATTGTATTAATGTTGTAAAGACTTCTGTGATCTACCTTATCTTTTATGAAGGAGAATTCTCATCTTTTTTTTTCTTTTCATACAAAGAATATTTCTGAGTAACTTGTGTTCCATTCAATGCAGGAATAAAGGGGGTAAATGTTCAAACATATAGGAATAAGTATAAATAGACCTGCAATGGGAAATCAGGGATATGTTCAAGGCTCCTCTATTTCCATCTTTGCTGTCTCTTACTATTATTATTAAGGCATTCAATGTAACCCTGTATTTACATTTGTCACCACTATGTGATCCTATCTACATATTCTTTTGTATGTATTCCCAACCCACTATGCTCATAAAGATACTCCTTCCCTATCTGTGTATCTGTGGGTTATTTGTGTCTCTATCTTTGTCTCTGTCTGTTTGCCAGCCTCTCTTTCTCCTTTACCCTACCTCCTTTCTTCCCCCACTCCCACTCTAAGCATAGATTTTTTTTTACCTTCTCTGGCAATTTTTTAATCCTATTATATAATACTCTTCTCTTCAAGGTAAATTAGTGTAATGAAGCAGTTGCCTTGAAGTCAGGAATATTTGGATTCAAAATCTGCCCTTGACACATATTTAACTCTGGTATCATGAATAAGACACATAACCTTTCAGTATCTCATGAAATTCTCTAAGATTATATTACAAAGTGATTGCCAATCTTCATTTGTGAAAGAAATCCCCATATGGAAAGTTCCCTGTGTTGCTGAAATTAATTTTTTAACTCAAAGTTTTCTGTTTAGAACCTAGACAATTTGATAGTTATGAACGATTTCATCTGTCTTCTCTATGTAATAGGACAGGGTTCAACAAACTATAGACTCAGAACAAAGTCTGCTACCTACTTTTTGGAGGCCCATAGTTGAGAGATTTTCTTTTCTTTCTTTTTTTTTTTGGTTGTTGTTTTAAAACTTGAAAATACAATTGCACTTCACTGGCTCTCGGGGTATAATTTTCCAACTCCCTCAGTAGCAGGTTATATTTATGTGGTGTTTTTTTTTTCTTCTTTTAGAGTGGCAGCATGGCAAAATCAAAAGTTGGCCTCAGAATCTGGAATATCTAGACTAGGATATTGCTTCTGAGACTCAGATATTGCTTCTGACACATACTGTTTGTGTAACCTGAGGAAAGTCACTTAGTCTATCTTTGGGCAATTTCCCAAAACTCCAGCTACAAACCAGTTCAGGATCATTGCTAACCACACATTTATGAAACTGGCACACCTCTTGAAAGAGGTGTTAAACCTATTGAGCATACCTGAAATAGTCATGCCATTTAAAATGTCACTAATGATGAATAGTATTTGCCAATTAAGTTATTTTTTTTCCTTTCAGAGAAGAGAGGAAATGCTAATCCTAATTAATAAGAAACATTTGATTTATTTGTACTTTTAGAGAAAAGTGCTGAGAGGAGTTCTAGAAAGTGGTACCTTTTAATAATTAGAAGAATTCATCTTTTAAAATATGGTGGCAAATGAGTTATATTGCTGAGAAACACCAGGATAAGTCAGCATTAACAGCTCTTGAGAGTTGAGTATATGATCCTGTAAATGGAAATGTAGAAAGAATTTAAAAATGAACTCTCTCCAATGAAAGTACAAGAGAATTTAATTTTTCATATTTTTTTCAGTGCCATATTGGTACTTAGGGCTATATTTATCAAAAAGGTGACCTCACTATTGAGTAAGATTGATATTCACATTTAAATATATTTATATAATGTGCTTTTTAACACAGTGCTAAATAATTTATGTTGTTCATTCTCAACCCTGTCTGTAACTATATAAGTAAATTAAATGTATCTTTATTTTTAACAAGTGCTAGTTCATGTTCAGAACCTTTGGTAAGGGAATAAGGAGAGTGTGTTTACATTTTGGGGACAGAAAAATCAGGGGTCAGCAAAAGAGACAGAAAAAAAGAAAATTCAAAGAAGATAACAGAGAAATAGAAACATTCACTGTTTTAGAATACAGAGAATGAGAGAGTATTTAAAAGGAAAATATTGTCAGAGAAGATCTTTCATGATAACTGCTTCTCTGTATGATTACAGTTCTTTTTCATCTAATTCCAGGAATACAAAGAACTTAAGATCCTGGTAGGCCTCATATAGTGAAGGTCATAGAAGCATTGTTTCAATATTCCTACTTCTCACTGTTGGCTTTCACAGTCATTTCAGAATTTTGATGAAGAGGAAAAAATTGGATGTACATCATGACATTATCATTATCTTGTTTTTGTCTTTTATTTTTTTAATAATTATGCCAGGAAAAATTCAGTGGATACAAAGAAAATATTTGAGTACAACTGAATGAAAGAGTTATAAATTTGGAAAACTAAACATAATGAATTGCTTATTACATTCTTTTTCTCATTCATATATTATTCTGTCTTTTGTAGTAGGCATTTGTTTCCACTAGATACTAAGTTCCTTGATGTTAAAATGGAATCATCTTTATAAACTATTAAAATTAAATGACTAGTGCCTTTGTGGAAAATAAACTTTGGTTGGTTGACTGAATGAATCAATAAAAAGTATTCTTAACATTTTTAATGTTTACATTCATATTCAATCTTCGTTCATTTTTCCATATATTCATTCTTGAATTCAGTCATTTATTTTTAACAGAGTCTACTCATCTTGCCCAGATAGTAAATAATGGATTATGTATCCCCCTCTGACTGACCTAAGAACATTGACCTGCTCCATTTCTGAAAGGAGTCAATTTGCTTCTTCTTAGGCAAACTGATAGCATCCCATTTCTGGGGAACTCACAAAACTAATAATGAACTTAGTGCAGGCAATCATTTGGCATTGCCCAATATAGCTCAGAATTCTGGAGCTCAAGAGATTGGTCAGCATCAATCTTCCTAATATCCTGTTTCCAGACATGCAGAACCAGTCTAGCTCACATTCAAATTCTAGTGTTTTCAAGTAGATTCACATAGTTGTCTTTGGGGAACTAATTTTAGGATAAATTCTGTTGCAAATGAACTACAAAGAATCTCCTACAATGAAACTCTATCTTAATAAATCTAAATATCAAAGAAACTGAAATTTATCTAACTATTTGATTCTGAATTTAAACAGTAGATGTTATTCATTCAATCTGTAGATATTCTTTTAGATCTCATGTCTAGTTTACGGAAAAAAATTGAAGTATGTTAAATATTTTTCCACCATTTGATTTAAAAGGCTAGTGTGAACAAAACATAGAAAATTATTTTATACTATTAAAAAGCAATTATTATAAATTAACTAATTTACTTGGCTTTTTAAAGCTGGACTTTAATGTGATTCTATATAAATGAGAAACCTAGTTAATATACAATAAAATTAGATGAAAATGACTTAAGCTATAAATGTAAATTTTATTGTTATTTGCATATAAACCTAAACTATATTGTTCTGAGGCCATTTAGGCTTTGTCATAAAATATTGTTATAGTAAGAGCTAATTTGCTTTCACAAGTCAGAAATCTATTATATTTATTAAATGTCGTCTCATATTATTGGTCATTTTTAATTAACTTAAAAATTACATAGCAAAATGTTATTTAATATATAAAGATTGCCTAAACCTATAAAGTTTAACAAAAATATGATCAGAAACCAAGGATTATTTGTATATGTATATACTCACAAATATATTATGTACATAATATTTGATATTTAATTAAATGGCAATTTTATTCATTCGACCATTTTAACAAACTGTTGGTATTTAAATTCAATAATAATGATCCTATAATAACATGCATTTATAGTTCATTCATTAATAGGTATCTCTGAAAGATATTTATATGTCACATACCTTCTATTATAATGTACTTAATTCAGGAAAACAGAGAAGCCAAGTTCCAAAACTAATAACAGGAAGGAATGAGAAAAATCCATATAAAATGATACAAAAATATTTATAAATCATGTCCCTTTTCACAGAAAGCCAATTATTTCTTCTTTGCATTATTACAGCTAGTTCAGAGGGAATCATTAAAGATGGTCATCTCTTTACTTTTAGGTACAGCCCTCAAATTTATTTTGACACTTCAAAAATCCACAATTTCACAATCCTCCCTATTGTGACTCTTCTAAATAGTAGTAGATAACATGAATGAATAAATAAATGACTGGAAATATATTTATTAAGCTTTTACTATGGCTCAAACAGGATTCTAAACCATGGAGATACAAATACAAATAAAAAAAATAGTCAAGGACCTTACATTTTATTAAGGAAAATACACAGGAATGTGCTCACCAAGTAGGGATATTTTGGTTCCTATTGTGAGCAGAATCAAAAGCTCCTACCTTGTCCAAGAACAATAGGAGAGATGATTTCATTCTGGGAGGCTTTTCATGAGGAAACTTTGGGTTAATGCATTTAAGAAACTAAGGGGAATGCATTACGGTTATAGATCAGATCTGAGTTATTGAGGTGCTCTTGACTAGAGGTAGAAACATCACTGGATGACTAATCTATTTACAATAAGATTTTTGATCTTGGTTTAGAAAGATATGTTTTATACTGGAAAAATTATGCTAAAATAAGACGTGGCTCCAAATTTTGTTTTTACCAACTGCTAATGATATAACCTTAAATGAATGGCTTAGCATTTCAGGTTTCAATTTCTTCTTTGAAAAAATGAAAAATATAATTCAAAATATGACTAAGATGAATAAGGGGAGACATCTCTTTTGACTTTGAAGTTTCTGTTGCTATTTCTATGGGCATCAGTAAAGGAAAATATAAATCTTAATTACATGATATAGATTTGGTATAAAAATATTTTTGCTGTGAAGACCTTTCAAATTCTCATTATATATTTGTGTATACCTGGGGCAGCTAGGTTGTGAAGTAGATGGAATATTAGGCCTGAAATCAGGAAGATCTGACTTCAAATCCACCTTAGGACATTTATTAGTTGTTTAAATCTTGTCACGTCTCTTAACCTGCCTGCCCCAGTTTCCTCATCACTAAAATGTGGATAATCATAGCATTTATTTCATAAGATAGTTGTGAGGCTAAAGTGAAATAATAATTACAAACTATTTTTCAAACCTTAATGTATTATATAAATGTTAGTTATTGCTGTTGTTGTCATTATAATGCTTAGACAAGGTCACTGAAATGGGATTCTGAAGTATGAAGCCTTAAGAATAATTTGATAACTTTTTCTAGTCTTACACTTAATGTCAAATGGTTATTCAGTATTTCATATTTCTATTTTTTAAAACATAAAGTGAATAGTTTGAAAAGAAGTAACAAAGAATTTATGTGGAAAGAATAGAGTTACATTGAAAATGACAGTTTGATCAATCTGTGAAGTTTTCAGTGCACAGATAGTATTTTATATATAGCTAATCTATTTTTAAAATTTAATTATGCACCTTTTTCGTGATTTTTATTTTGCCTACCAGACAAATGCCCACTTTGGTCCTTTATAACTAAAACTTAATTGAATTTTCTAATGGTTCTAAAACTAATAAGCATTTCATAGTCAAACTATGGCCAAGTATTTTTTTAGAATTTGATTCTAAGAGAAATGTAATGTGATGTGTCATTCTGCCTTATTTGGTTGTTATATCTTCTTCTTGTATTATTTTTATGTTTGTCTCATTAGAAACCATGTGATATATGCAGGGGTAGGAAATCTCTATAGTTTTTTCAAATAGTAATAGTAATAGTAGTAATGACAACATCATATTACTACTGTAGTATTACTACTACTACTACTACTACTACTACTACTACTACTACTACTACTACTACTACTACTACTACTACTACTACTACTATTACTACTTCCTAGTAAACAATAACATTTGTAATTATGTAAATTTGTAAAATTATGTAAATTAGCATTTACATTTACAGGGTTTTTTATTTATAAAGCATATCATAATACTATATCATATTCTCATAACCCTCTGGGTAGGTAGGTGCTATTATAATTTGAATTTTGCAGATGAGGAAACTGAAGCAAAGATAGGCTAAGTAACTTGCCCATGGTCACAAACCAGGAACTCTTTGAGGCTTGTTTTGAACTTGTGTTCCTAACTCAAGGTACAATGTTCTAAGTTCTTTCCTCTTTCAACAATATTTGAGAAATGAGCAAACTATTTGCCATCATATCAACTAAGGTTAAAAGGGGTTTTTTATTATTATTTTAAAAAATAAATGGTAGATCACATATTAAATAGATTTTTTTTTTGGGGGGGGGGGGAAAGGCCACACACTCTTCCATAGTTGATATAGTAATAATTGAAGCAGAGAGTCATGTTTTCACAATCTTCTAAATTATGCTATATTCAATTGTATGAAGGACAAAATTAGCAATTAAAATGCAAATGAAGTAAATCATTTTAAAAGTAAGAAATTCCAGATCTCTTTTCAGTACAATAATTCAGAGGAAAGGTTAAATCAAATATTATAGTACCAGCCTTAAGTAAATTGATATTTCTAAATGACTGCAAAACATATTCCCATTTACCATAACCTCTGATGTCCTATTTTTCCTGCTTACTCCAGCCCAAATTTACAATTAAAAAAAAAGAAAGAAAAACCTTATAACAAATTGGCATATTTATAAAAAATTATTTTCTACATTGGACATTTCTAAGGATACATGTCTCAATCTGCATTTGAAATCTATCATCTCTTTTTCAAAAGGTGGATAATGTGGTACTTTGGAACTGTAGTTTGCTTTTAGTTAATCATAATGTCTTTATGCATATATTAAGATAATCATGTATATTTGGATATTTTTGCTTTTAATATGATTGATTATGTTGATTTATTTTCCTAATGTTGAACCATCATTACATTCGTGTACAAATCCAATTGGTCATGTTGATTTACTCTGACAAGTTGCTTTGGTACATTTGGCAGGATTTTATTTTAAAATTTTGAATCCATATTCATTAATAATGTAGATCTAAAATGTTTATGGTTTGGTAGAATTCTCCTACAAATCCATGAGGATAAGGAATTATTTTTCTCCCCTATGACCTTTTAGTATTTCATTTTTAGCTAGGTGTATCCTTTTCTGAGGCTGTATTATTAAGATATCTATTTTGTCTCCTGTTATTTGGGGAATTTTGTAAGGTATCTGAAATCTTTCAAAGTTCTTTTTCATTATAGTGTTGTTTTCATTAAATAATCATTATGGTTCTCACTTTATTCTGAATCAGTTCACATAGGTCTTACTAGTTTCCCCTGCAATTATAATTTTTGGCCTCCCTTATGATGCAACAATGTTCTACTGCATTTGAATATCATAATTTATTTTGTCATTCAACAATAAATTGGTTCCCCCTTAGTTTTAATCTATTATTAAAAAAGAAGTTATAAATTTGTTTTTTTTTCAATATGTGGATCTGTTTTTCTTTTTCTTGAATCTCTTAGGAGTATAGACTGAGTGATACAACTTGGATAGTTATAAATATTATGAATATTTATTCATAGCTTACTAACTTTTGGATCATGGGCCAAAATTATTTTCCAGGATGTCTAGACAAATTCTTCATTTCACTGATAGTATATTAAAGTACTTATTTTCCCATAGCCTCTTTCGTATTTGCTAGTTTTTCTTTTTTTCTTAATTTAGCTTCACTTTTGGCAGTCTGATAAGTATAACAGAGTTGCTTTCATTTTTTTTCTAAATATCAATTATTTCAATTTTTTTTTCTTATGATAGTTTGCAGACTGAATTTCTACCTTAGATACTTATCTATTTCTGTCAATTGACCATTTATTTATTGAGAAATGACTGTTAGTCTTACAAATATGAATCAATTCCTTCTATAACTTGTATATAAGGTCCTTGTCATCAAATATTTTCCCAGCTACCTATTTCTCTTCTAATTTTAACAACATATTGGCTTTATTTCTGTGAAAACTTTTACATTTTTTGCACATTTAAAATTTTCTATATTGTTTCCTTTTACTCTTTTTAGTTTTTATTTGGTCACGATATCCTCCCCACTCCTTGTAATAATTTCAGAAACATCCATAGACAAAAATATCACCCCATCACCAAAATGGAAGTAAAGATTTTTATATCTTAAAAAACTGTTTTTTTATGTTATACTAGGTTTTAATTTCCATGAGGGTTGTGGTTATGGATTATTTCAAGTATGTTTGCCCTCCAATAACCAGTAAAATGCTATGCATAGAGTAGATACTTAATAAATATTTGATGAATTGATATGAATTGTTTTTAAAATGATACTTTCTTATAAAAACTTATGATTTATCTTTAGTTTTAGGAAGATCCCTTTATGAAACATGTTTGCCAATTCCCAAATTAAATATTTAGTAGAAACCAATCATACTATTTACTTTATTTATATTGATTATAATTACTATGAATAATTCTATAAAATAAGAATAATAATATATCTACCACAGAGGATTATTTTTCAGGTCAAATAAGATAATATATTTAATGTATTTTGCAAATCTTAAAGTCTTGTGTAAAGACTTTACACAAAAAGACTTTAAATATCATGATCATCAACATCATTAGTACTATTTTTCCTTACCTTTAGTAGTAAGCAAAATCATTCTTCTTGTTTCCTCTTGGCAGCTCACTCTCCCTGCTCCCCCCCCCCCCACCTCCCTAACTCAATTGTAAAGCAGCCTTTTTTCTCCTTTCAATGAGTGTTAGTTATTCAATAGTTACATTTGCAACTGTTTTCAATTTGAGAATATGTGTGTATGAATAGATGATGCTTCAAATCAGATGTCCAGGAGTCTTAATTTTTCATTAAAATGAATAGAAACAGGTTTTTCACATATGGATTTCTCCATATATTGATATTTTTGTCTCTTTGGTGAAGGATGGTTACAAAAAATAGTACATGATAAGTAGATAAGAAAGCAACTAGAAAAGTGCATGTGAAGATGGCATTGGAGACAAAAGGGACTATTTGGAAAGGATTCATAGAGAAAATAACGTTTGACTTGGGCTTTAAATGAAGTGCTAGAAATTCAGTAGATAGAATTTATAACTTAGTCACAACACCTAAGAGTGGGTCATAGGATCATAGGTTCATAGACTTAGAATGAAAAGAGAACTTAACAATCCTTTAGTTGAAGTTTCTCATTTTATAGATAAGGAATCTAAAGCTCAGAGATAGAAAAGTGAATTCTAAAAGTTGTTTTTTTTTTTCCTGGCCCTTTCTCAGGGCCACATGCGGATTAAATAGCAGAGATGGAGTTAGAAATAAAGTCATCTGATTTCAAATTTAGTGTTCTTTCTACTGTATAACACTGAAGCTCCTCTAATAGAGAAACTAGAACAGTATGTGTCCATACAGAAGAACCTGGTAAATCTTTTCCAGACTGAATTAATCTGTTAAACACATAGTCTATTCAGTTAATTAAGTAGTTCACTGCAATTTTCATCAAATTGTTGGAGTAGACCAATGCCTTTCACTGTTCAGAGAAAGAGGAATATTATGGTAACCAGGTTTCATAGAGGGTAGAATCTTATAACAGAATTCCAAATGTCTTAGTTCTTGCCAAGTGTGTTGTTTCAGTTATGCCATAATTAACAAACCCTTCATCCCAATGGTTCTTAGAGTCTTTAAAAATATGTATACACTGGCAAAATCAAGACACTTTCTCTTTTGGTGTACATGTAACCACTGCCACAAAAATGTAGAAATGGAAAAGCTTAGTTATAAATTCCTTGGTTCTTTCAGATATCCTGAGAAATGGAATAACAGTAATTATCCACTGCATTTAGAATCACAATTACAGCATTTTTTTATCATCATTGCTGACTTTATACCAAAGGTGACAACTCAACACTTTTTTAGGGGAGAAAGCTCCTCTTTTAAGATATGAATATTAATTAATTTATAAATGACACACAGATATTGAAATACTGATTCAAAATATCCCAGAGAAATGCAGTTAGCAGTAGAAAGATAGCAAATTAATTTTGAATTATTTTTTAATCACAAAGGTAAGGTTAAAAAGTTACCTTGCATGTGAAGTTCCATCTAACTAAAGTGAATTAATCTTCAGTATTACTCTATTATTCAGACCTAAGAATAACTTAGTTTTAATAGTCCCCAAGCAATCACTAAGATTTAAAAACTAAAAATTAACAATTTCATTTTTTGTGTTTGCTATAATCTTTCTAGCAGGTAGTTTTAAATGTCTATTATAATAATAAACAAGAAAAAAGAAAGAACTAACAATAAAAGTTTCTCCTTTAATAGAGGAAGTTCATTAGTATTAACCTATGAAAACAGAAAAAAAATCAATAGAAGAAAAAGAGACATCTTTTCATACGAGTTTGGAAAGCAATAGTTGCACACATTCATATTCACATATTTGTACATATTACATAAATATATGTGTAAACATTTACCAGATACTTAAAATAAGCCAGGTATTGTGCTAAGCAGTGGGGGATTAAGTATAAACAAGTATAAGAAAGCAAGAGTCCATACCTTCAATGAGTATATATATATATATATATATATATATATATATATATATATTCTACTACTTAAATAGAAGATGGAAAGGGGTGAAAGAGAAGAAAGAATACTCTCCTCAACCGTAAGGCAGCTGATGGCAGAAATAGAAATCTGGAGAGTTGAGCCTCAAGAATATAGTAAATCATTCCTGGAGTACCTCCTGAAAGTGATTCTAACAGGCAGTCCCCAATCAAGAGAGTGGGACAATAGAAGAAAGAAGACTGGCTTTGTAGTAATAAGTCTCCACCAATGTCACAAAATTGCAGGAGGGGACATATCCATTCCTACATACAATTAAATATAGTGTCTACTGGGTTAATTATTCCCTTTGCTGATATTATGGTAACATTAACTAAAACGGCACTTGCCTAATTATTTTCTTTCTAGTTCATTCAACTTTTCAGACATTGTTGTTACCATTCTTGGGCTGAACAATAGCCATCTGTCCTTGTCAGTTTGGTGCTACGGTAATTTGCTACAGGGGACATCTCAAATCCTCATGACATCTCTAATTGCAAAATACTATTTCACTATAGGGAAATTACTTTTGACCACAACATATCAATTAGAGTATACCCCAAAGCATTAGAATTGATTTTTCTTTTAATTTTATCATGATAGTGAAGCCAATATTTTTCTAATCATATTCAATTCATTCTTGAATATTGCTAAACTCGTTCCCATTACAAGGTTGCATAGAAATGAGAATTGAAGCACTAGAGGAATTTTAAAAGATCCTAGTTTAGAATAGTGACACTCCTAGGCCCAAGATTGTCTCTCCACAGTCAAAACCATTCCAGGATTGTAGTGATGGCAATTTCAATTGGAATTGATAAGACAGGAGTTCTTAATCTTGAATAAATATACTTTAAAATGTTTTAAATAATTATTATTATGACATAAGTGATTAATTTTACAATTAATTTAGTAATTCCATGTCTTTTATTTTATTCATTTAAAAGCATTATTCTGAGAATGGCTTTACAGGTCTTCATAATGAAGAAAAAAAAAAAAAAACTCCATGACACTAAGAGATCTGGTCTGCACAATTCCACTAATTGAGTAATTAACATTTTGTTTTTCACTCGTTCCTTTGTCGTATAGCAAACCACAGCTGCTAAGTACAAAAGGAAGTTTTAAATGAAATGGCTATTATAACCAGCTGAAGTGTTTTGATTTGAGGTTATGGAAAATAACTCTTTTTAAGTTAGAAAAAACAGCTTTATATTTATTTACCTCATCCACACAAGGAATCATCAGCAATTTTGTAGGTCATCTCTAATTTTCATTTTGTTATTTTTTTTAATTTGTGTGTTTCCATTTATCAAGAATGTGCATATATTTTGTGTGTATGCCAGACACACCAATTAAGGGCACAAATAAAAAAATAATGAAACTTTGCTTTAAAGGAACTTTTTAGTCTGTTGGAGAGGAAGGTATGTAAATAGATAGATAAATGGAAAATGTGTGCAAAGTAAATATAAAATAATTTGAGGTCATGTGCCAAAGAGAGCTAGTAACTGGGTGGGGGAGGGACAGCCTTCTTTGTGAAGTGGCACTTAAGTTGAGTATTGAAGGAAGTGAGGAATTTTAAGAAATTGGAGCAAGTAGCATTTCTGGGGTGTGATGAGTTTATATGTGTTTATATGTGTGTCTGTGTGTATTTGTCTTCCTGGCACAGTGATTGTCCATTTTAAGATCTCAAGTACTTGGCTTCCTCTTTATTTTCATCTTACCTACTTGGAAAAGATAATCACACAGAGCTTTTAGGTATTCAAGGCATCTATAAAAGCTAGTGGTGCTGTCTGTAATTAGGTTTTTTCCCCACTTTTAAAAATGATAGAATGTTTGCAAAGCACTACATTGAAATGTTGTTCATTCCTACTATGATTGCTCAGCTACTGTTGCTGTTGTTATTTAGTGGGTTACAGCACTTAGCACAGTGCCTGGCACATACTAACCACTTAATAAATGCTTCTTAATTGTTCTTGGTCCTTATCTTGACTGACTTACCCTTGCTTTGATCAAAGTTCTACATCGAATGGGCTGAATAAGTCTGATGGGCTATTGGGCTCCAAAATGCAAATAAAAGTGCTATTCATTGCAGAGACAAATAATGGAAACAGTATGAAGTTAGGGTTATTCTACGATTTTATAAATATGGTTTATCCATATCAACAATACTGTCTATATAGAATTGCTTCCAGTACCTCAGGAGAGACATAACAGAAAAATCAGAAGGACCAGTTCTTTTGGGGGTGGAACAAAGTGATTATTAATGAAAGACAAGAAGAGAGGGAAGATATCTATCCCAGGGCAAATATTATTTTCTTTCAAGGTGGTAATCAAAAACCTTAAAAGAAATTTGTGCAAAATTCATAAACTTCTGAGGAGTATGATGATTAGGGAGAGTGTGGATGTATTCATTAAGTTTTGGAATACTAGAATGACACATGAAATCCTTTGAAGATGGAAAAAGATATTTTGAGAGACAAATAAATAAAAAAGAAACAACTCTTTCCCACATCAAACGGAAGACTTGTCTAATTTATTTTGCCCTGCCAACAGATGATATAGAAAGAAAAAATTCAGAGAATCTTGCAGATTTTTGGAATATATTCCTAACATTTGAGGAACATATCAAGGATTAGAATCTTGCTCTCCTGTCACACATCTTCAATAGATCTGGACAAACAATACATCAATATTTATATTGTCTTCTAGACATTTTCTCTCTTCTAAGTAACCTTTTCTTTTTTCAATTTCTTATCTCATTGTAGTGTAGTAGAAAAAAGGAACTTAGATTCAAAGAACTAAGTTGATCTCTCCACTCTGCCTATATCTATATGACACTGTGAAAATCATTTAACTTTGTAAGTCTCTGTTTATATATTCTGTGAGCCATCTGTACAATGAAAGGATTGGAAAATATCTCAAGGATCCCCTCCATCCTAAATATTCTTTATCTCAATAACTCTGTGATCTATTCAATTATTCAATGGTGTTCATTTCTTTCCTCAAATTATTAGCAGTGCTATATTGTTCATATAGACTTGATGTCAGATGCTCCCATCTGACAGGTAGATCTGGTATACTTTTAAGAATTCAAAAATTTTAGCTACTACTCATCAAGGTGAGATACTGCTATCCCCAAGCTCTATTTTCTACCAACTCAGGTGCCCCAAAATCAACACTTTAAAAGTTTTATTTGATTATTCTTGAGTTTCAGATAAAGAAATCAAAAGTATCAATAAGCACATGAGAAAGTGTTCTAAATCTCTAATAATTAGATAAATGCAAATCAAAACAACTCTGAGGGGGCAGCTCGGTAGCTCAGTGGATTGAGAGTCAGGCCTAGAGACAGGAGGTCCTAGGTTCAAATCTGGCCTCAGACACTTCCCAGCTGTGTGACCCTGGGCAAGTCACTTGACCCCCATTGCCCACCCTTACCACTCTTCCACCAAGGAGCCAATACACAGAAGTTAAGGGTTTAAAAAAAAAAGAAAAAGAGAAAATAAACAACTCTGAGGTTATCACCTCACACCTAGCAGATTGGCTAAAATGAAAGAAGGGGAGAGTAATGAATGTTGGAGGGGATGTGGCAAAACTCGGACATTAATGCATTGCTGGTGGAGTTGTGAACTGATCCAACCATTCTGGCTGGCAATTTGGAACTATGCTCAAAGGGCTATAAAAGAATGCCTGCCCTTTGATCCAGCCATACCATTGTTGGGTTTGTACCCCCAAAGAGATCATAGATAAACAGACTTGTACGAAAATATTTATAGCTCCGCTTCTTGTGGTGGCAAAAAACTGGAAAATGAGGGTATGCCCTTCAATTGGGGAATGGCTGAACAAATTGTGGTGTATGCTGGTGATGGAATACTATTGTGCTCAAAGGAATAATAAACTGGAGGAATTCCATGTGAACTGGAAAGACCTCCAGGAATTGATGCAGAGCTAAAGGAGTAGAGCCAGAAGAACATTGTACACAGAGACCAATACACTGTGGTAAAATAGAATGTAATGGACTCTGTACTAGCAGCAATGCAATGACCTAGGACAATTCTGAGGGATTTATGGAAAAGAACGCTACCCACATTCAGAGGCTACAGGAATGGAAACAGAAGTAAAACAACTGCTTGAACACATGGGTTGAGGTGAACATGATTGAGGAATGTAGACTCGAAACTACTACACCAATGCAACTATCAACAATTTGGAAATAGGTCTTAATCAATGACACATGTGAAAACCAGTGGAAAATACACATCAGCCATGGGGGGATGGGGATTTTAAGGGGGTGAAGGGGAAAGTAAGAGCATGAATTATGTAATCATGTTAACTTTTCAAAAAATAAATATTAATAAATGTTAAAAAAAAGTTTTATTTGCATATTAATGATATAGAAAGGATCATGGTATGGAACCTTAGAGAGAGAAGAGAATCTTTGCCATGTGATTCTACCTAATAAAAACCTGTATTGTCTTAATGACTTTCAAGATGCTCTGTCTTGTCCAATAGTAAGGACAGAATTGTTTACCCTCTTAATCCTCTCTGAGGCCTCTGTGACTCATTGCTTTAGCTCAGCAGCTCTTCAAGGGGGTCACCACAAGTTGATGCTCTCCACTCTTCCCCATTCTTCAACTTTTGTTAATTCACTACTCAGTATCAGTGTTCTCTATAGCTTTTCCTCCTTAATCCTGATCCTTTGTTGCCTTTGGCATTTCTATCAGTCTTTAGAAAATGTCAAATCAAGCGCCTTCTCCAGATGACAGGTTGTTTAACTGTCTCTAACACTCTATAATCTTACTCTCTCATAAAGTACAAAATTAAAAGTTTTATTGGCTTTTAAATATTGACTGTACTTTTCCTGTAAAACAGCAAAAATAAACAAATATTTCCAATATGTTTCAAGTCTCTTTCTAGTCAGTGTTCTTATGGAAGAAATGAATGAAAAAATTGTTAAGCCCTTATTATGTGCTAGTAGTCACTGTGGCAAGTAATGGGGATAAAACTGTAAAAGGGGACAATTTTTACTCTGCAGTAATATATTCTAATACATATAGGGGAATGGTGATGAGGGAACAGTATTCTGGTTGAGAAAGGTCATGTAGATGGTGAATTGGAGTCAAAGGGAAGTCTTTTGGCACTCCTTTCCCAGAAGCAATTGGAATAGTGAGTTGATAACTCTTCTCAGAGGCAGAGCTAAAAAGAATAGGTAGGCAAAAACTCATGGAGGTACGGAAGATAAGTAGGTAAAGCTTAGTCAAGGGACCTCAGGTAAGTTAGATATGCAGTGTAGCAGGCTCTTTAATAAATATGGCATAACCTCAGAGCAGGAGAGTTTAGCTTCCCCAGAGTGAAGGAAAATACTCAACACAGAGGAACATGTCATGGGCTGGCAACTCTTGGTGCTCCCTAGTATCAGTGTCATGTCAGTGATAACGTGGCGGAGCCAGCATTACTGTGGGCATCCCTAGTGAAGGGGTCGAGCCGGTGGATTGTCAGCATGAAAGGGCAGAAGAAAGTTCTTAAAACCAGGCAGGAAGCATGCTACTCTCTTTGCTTCCAGACCTGGACCTACTGGCTCTCTAAACTGTCCAGACACAGGCTTATCTTAGCTCTTTGATCTATGGTGTGCTGCCCCACTGCCCTCAGTCAAATGAAGAATCAGTTCTACTGATTCTCTCTCTCTCTGTTTCTCTCCCTCTCTCTTTCTCTCTCTGTCTCTGTCTGTCTGTCTGTCTGTCTGTCTGTCTGTCTGTCTCTCTCTTTACAAATAAATGCTTATAAATCTGCCTCTGAGCCTCCTGACCACCATTTTATGGTTACACTCCAGAGTTTGTTGTAGAAGGAATAGCAGCATTAGGGCAAAGTAGCAGAAAAATGAAATGAAATGAAAATCAAATATAAGAGGATTGTGATGCCAATGATTTTAGGTTATTTCTAAAGTGGACAAAGGTAGGGATGGCTGAGGTTGGGAAGAGGGAACAAACAGACCTTCTCTCTTAGTATTCATCTACCATTAAGATGGGTAGCAAGATAGAACAGAGGATAGAGTACTGAGCCTGGAGTCATGAAGCCCTGAGCTGTGTGATCCTGAGCAAGTCTTATCCCTTCTTGCCTCAGTTTCCTCAACTGTAAAATGGGCTGAAGAAGGAAAAGGAAAATCACTCCATTATCTTTGCCAAGAAAATGGAGTCATGAAGACTTGGACACAACTGAAATGTCCAAAAAACAATGGACCAATAAGTTCCCTCAAATAAAACTATTATATGTTGGAATTTCTAGTCACGAGTACATACTGTTAAGAAACAGTTAATATTCTTATTATGTCCAGTTTTGAGAAGTATTAAATAGGATGCTAGCGAATTATTTCTAATCAGTCACAGAATTCTTTTTTTCAGGTTTTTAAGGCATAAACATGTATTGTTTTGAAAAGAAATATTAATGCTTTTGTGGAGAACAATAGCAGATAAAAAAGAAAGGGACAGATATCTGACCAAAAATTGAACTGACTCAATATGTCTGGATATTCCATAGCACATTGATTGATGTGTTAGTACAGGAAAAAAAAACATTGCTGGGACTCTGAAAACTGAGGTTTATATTCATATTTCTTCCTGAATTTCAGTCTTCCTTTTAAAGAGAAATGGTCTGAAGAGAGAATATTTGGTGCTTTTAGCTGGGAGTCAGCTACATGGGAGATGGCAGACCCTCAGAACCAAAACTGAAGGAACAGAACCTGAGAAGCTTTCAATTGGTCTTGGAGTAAGATTTTTGTTTCTTTCTGAAAGAATGTAGCAGTATCATTCATGCATCCAGAATCTAGAGGCCAAGGATTGCATAGCTAACCCAGGAGAGTGGGGCGCTTCTCAGAGAGCAAGTCCAGTGAGGTGAAATAGCAGTGTACCTAACAAAGATGTCCTACTCATCTCTTGACTCCTTATAATTTAACTGAATGCCCCCACCCAGCTAATATATTTTTCATCCTCATTTTTGCCTTTTGGTGCCTCTAGTTTCCTTAAATTCTCAGTAAAATACAATGTTGTTTTTTTAAAAAGCCCCTCCTTAATGCTAATGCCTTCTCTTTTAGATGACCTCCAACTCATCCTTTATATAATCTTATTCATATATAGGTGTTTACATAATATATTCTCAGAATGTCAGCTATTTGAGAACAAGAACTATTTTTGTCTTTCTTCATTTTCCAAATAGTTAGCATAATGCCTGACGCATAGTAATGTTTAATAAAAGCTTCTTGACTTGATTTAGCAGCAAAGAACACCAAAAAGTATCACAAGAAAGTACCAGTGAATTTATAGAGATCTATGATTTGGGGAGCATGAACTCCTTGAAAAACTTTGAACTTGGGGCAATCATCCTTTCTGGGATCTCACCTGTAAATATTAGTTGAAGAAAGGCACTTTGAAAAGGGGGTGCTACATTTCATGAGTCTATCTACTTAATATTTCCATGAATTTGTTGATTTGGTATATTCCCTTTAGAGCAAATCTCACACATGTGCTCTGTCTTCTTGTACAAATCTTGTCCTTATCATTAAACAAATTCTTAAAAAATAACCTATTAAGGGGGCAGCTGGGTAGCTCAGTGGAGTGAGAGCCAGGCCTAGAGATAGGAGGTCCTAAGTTCAAACCTGGCCTCAGCCAATTCCCAGCTGTGTGACCCTGGGCAAGTCACTTGACCTCCATTGCCCATCCTTACCAATCTTCCACCTATGAGACAATACACTGAAGTACAAGGGTTTAAAAAAAAATAACCTATTAAGTGTTCTAGAGATCTTCCTCTAAGCACTTAAACATTTCTGGATTTTAGTGTAGAACATTGCATTCATGCCATCAAAATCATGAGCATCCTACCTTCTTCTCTAATAATATAGTTTGAAAATGACATAACATATAGTAATAATTAATAAGAATAATTTCCATTTATAAAACACTTTTAGTTCTACAAAGCATTTATCTTATAAATCCAGCCCAGCTATTAAAGACTTCACAATTAAATTATCTTGAATTTACTCTGAATATAGTTCATAAATATTTATATAAATAAACTGGTATAGATATACTTATATCTGAATATATTTACTGCAAAGGCATGAAAGCTTTTCAAAGGCAGGTATTATTTCATTTATGTCCTTTTATTCCAAAATCTATTAAAATACTTGGCACAGAGTAGACAATTACAAACTTGATGACTGATTGACCATCACTTATTATATAAAAGCAATCATTACTATTAAGAGGATGAAGTAAATTAGATATTCCTATTTATGAATAGTATGTCATATTACCGTAAGGCTAATTCAGTGATTTCTCTGGTCACTCAAAAGAGAATTACTTAGTTATTCACATAGAAAAAATTCCACAAATATTTATTTCGATTGTTTCAATTTCAAATCATTTGTTGCAATTTTGTTTCAACTTCAATTCAAATGTTTGAATCAAAAATATTTGTTGTCTAGACTATGTCCTGCCAACACTTGGACAAACATCCCTTGAATTAGTACAATGCCCCATATCTTTGCTATACCCAGAACTAAATAAGAAAGAGGGTCTACTAGATTACATTTCAAGAGCCTGACTAGGTGCTCTCAATGATTCCAAGTTGCTTTGTTACACACAAAAATATTGACTTTTATACAATAATTTTCTCCCATTAATATGTTATAGCAATTAATCATATGACACCATAATCTCTAAAGAATCAAATTTTATGGTAGCATTTATGCAATGATTTAAGAGTTTTGCTATATAGAAATATATAGGGAAAGGAAGGTAAAATTGGAGAAAGGATCAAATTACTACCATGGTTGTTTGAACAAAACAGATCCTTCAGTGAAGAAATAGTGTTTAAAATGGTAATGTCTTTATCTACTTACTTTTAATTTATGAAACCAAAAACAAGTTAAGTGAACAGAATATAATTAAAGCATTTTAAAATTATACAACTTATAGACCTTACTGCTTAATTGTTAATCTGTAAAATTTTAGTTCAGTCATTTTATTTTAGTCCTTATTGATATACTGTAGGCACTTCTGAATACTTGCTGGATAATTACTTTCAAGTCATACTGAAATATATTGTCTCATGATAGGGAAAATGATAAGACAAATTCTTTCAAAGCAGCATTTCCCTAAGAATTCTATTCTTCAGTAAGGAGCTATGGGACACTTATAAATGATTACATTTCTTTGTATTAATATCAATTGTTTCTTTTTCATGTAAAAGTTTATTTCATTAAAAGAAAAACCTTTAAATGCAGGTTACCTTCTATGTTGGCAAAGTGAAAATTTATTTTATTCCTACTTTGATATATTAAATTAAGGATTCTTTAAGCCAAGATGTCAAACGATATTTGAATTTTACCTTCCAGCACAGTCAAGTTTCAGTTTAGGGAAGGAAGAATGGAAAGATAGTTTATGTGGTAAGAAGAAGCAAGTATTCAAAGATACAGTTTAAAATAATTATTGACATTATTAAAGAAATATTTTTCATTAACTAGAAATCTGACTTTGCATTTTTTATTTGTAGGATGGTAATTGATATTCATATTATTGGCCCTAAGAAGCAGCATGGAGCATTAGATAGGTAGTCTTATTGGAGCCAGAGAGATGTGAGTTCAGATTTTGCCTCTGAAACCTAATAACTGTAATTCCTGGCAAATTATTTTACCTTTCAGTTAAGTTGTTCTTAACAACACTCTAAGAAGTGTTCTTCAACATTTTTGTGTGTTATGATAAAATCTGAATGTAAATACAATTCCCCAGGGCAGCAAGGGTGACACAGGCTCTAGAGTCAGGATGATTCTTCTTCCTGAGTTCAGATCTGACCCTGGCCACTTACTAGCTCTGTGGCCCTGGGCAAGTCATAGAACCCTGTTTCCCTCAGTTTCTTCATCTGTAAAATGATCTGGAAAAAGAAATGGCAAACTATTCCAGTATCTTTACTAAGAAAACCCCAAATGAAGTCTGTCACAAAGAGTCAGACACAAACTGAAGCCAGTGAATAATGATAGACTCCTGGCAATAATTTCTTAACTGAACAAAATAAACAATTGTAAAAAACACACACACAAACATAAAATAAATCCATACATCCCTGATTAAGAACTCATGTTCTAAAATTCTGGGTTGTAAAATGGTTGTTGATAGGCACTAGTGGAGGACCTGTAGGAATAGAAAAAAACATTTTTTATAGCATTCTAATTCTTTGAAAAATAAGTCATCTATATGTATATGGAAGAGTTAATTAGTATTACTCTGGTTGTTTGCTCAGTGACAGTGTTCCTGATTATGTTGGCCAACAGAGAGTTTATCGCATTCATTTCACCCCTTTTTCAGTAGTGGTTGCTTAGGAGCTTGTTTTTCTTAATGATTCAAGAGCAGTTTGACATTTTACCTGCTTTACATTCATCATGAGTAAAAAGGAGTGGAAGCAAGATAGCATATAGCCTATATCTAAGTATTAGATAAATAATAAACTGACCTTGTAGCCAGGCTGATGACCTACATTCAAGTTCTACAAATGACTCACTGGCTTTGTGGTCCAGAACAGATCACTTAATTTCTCAGTACTTTAGGTAACTCTTTACTGCCAATAGAGAGGATGCAGACCTGCACTGATAAAGGAAATTTCTTGATCAAGAAATGTTTACATAATGGAATAAGACCAATTCCTATTCCCTCTTCTGTAAAGGATAAAGATCTGAGTGAGAGGTCAGGAAGAAATGAGTCAAATTCCACTTCTAAAACATAAAAACTATGTGATCTGAGATAAAAATCCCAAGTCTCCTGGAAACTGTCTAAGAAATTAAGTTGCACATGGAATAATTAATGATTTTCAATCCTAGAGGAAATTCCTTATCAGATGGCCCCTACCCCAATGAAATCAGACCAAATAATAGAATTATAGAGATAAAGACCAGCAAAAGGCATTGCCTAAAGGCCAGCTTCACATTAACTTTATTTTCTATTAAGAATTTTCAGAGATGATCTCCAGATCTCTCTCATTATTCCATTTAAATATTTAACATTCTAAAAAAAAAACAAAACACCAAGACAGATGTAGCTAAACCCCACGTGCAGTAAGGCCTTGTCCTCCATGTATATCATATGATTTTCATTGTATGGTTCAAAGGGAGACAAAGTAGAGATGTCTGCCCTCATCTTCCCTGACCTTTCTCCAGAAGGTTCCTTTTTCTTCCTGCCAAGAAGAGAAGCAAGACTTTGAGGAGAGGCCACTCTGCTCTCTTCAAAGAAAAGACGATACTAGATTAGAATTACATGTATCGCTTCTAAGTCTCAACTTTCTCCCATCTCAGTTTTGTTATTTTATAGGTTGGCATAAGAAATTAAATGTGAATTTTGAAGGAGTTTTATGGAAGAAGAAGCTGACACATGAAGGCCAGGAGTTGATGTAGAAAAAGTTAAGAAACTCAGAAATCATAAAGTATACTTTAGTATTGTATAATATCAACATATTTTATCTTTTAATATCATAAATATGCAGAATTTATTTTACTATTGAAATACATGGATCTTATGGATAGTAAGATTTGTAGAGTTGTATCAAGGTTTGGTATACCCACTCAGAGGGTAAGTCTAAGAGGCAGCTTGTAGGCCCCAAACACTATCTGATTAGTTGACAACTTGGTAAAAAATAGTAATTTAGGTTTATTAATATCAAGTAAAAGAGAAAGGGAGGAGGGCCAGGAACAAGGAGTTCCTAAGCTTAAAATCTGAATACTCCACACAAACTACTACAGGATCCACAAGGATCCACAAAGGTCTTCCAGCTGCCTGACACTATACTCACTGTCTATAAATCCACACTGTTGATCTATCCTGACCTAACTGGTCCTCCAAATTAGTGATAGGCAAGTTAAAAGTTTGTCCAGAGAGGATAGCTTGAACCCTTGGTGAGTTCACCCTCTTTGGCCTAAGCCAAGATGGCTGGGCCTTTCCCAGAGACAGGCTTCAATTGGTACTGGCAGCTCTCTCTCATCAGTCAAGAAACAGTCAGGACACAGGATATTATAGGAACACAGGCAGATGGAAATTAGAGACAAGGAATGACAAAATCTTCTATCAGAATATCAGAATCTTAGGATATCTGCAAAGCAGGAACCTTTAGCTCTCAGGGAACAGGTATGCCCACTTTCCAAGGCTTAGATAGCTCCCCAAACAGGAAACTACTTCTTCAATCACCCTGAAGGACAGGAACAATCAATTCCCAACTGTCTCAGTGTGTCCAGTTTTAAGAAGTCCACAGATGCTAGAATAGCTCCTTCTGTTCCATGCATGCAGCCAGTCCCTCTTTGCAAAGTTTTACATTGAGTCTCTTATGCAAAATCTTTCCTTCTTTCATTCTCTCTCGTAAACATCATATAAAAAATTTTTTTAATTCAGACTTTTTCTATGGTATGAAGGGAAGTACAAAAAATTTTACTCAGGTTTTCCAGATTGTGGGGACACAATTTCCCTATCCCCCATGATGTGGAAGGGATATTTGTATATTGATCTATTCCATTTAATTTTTTTTTAACCCTAAACTTCTGTGTATTGGCTCCTAGGTGGAAAGGTGGTAAGGGTTGGCAATGGCAGTCAAGTGACTTGCCCAGGGTCACACAGCTGGGAAGTGTCTGAGGCCGGATTTGAACCTAAGACTTCCCATTTCTAGGTCTGACTCTCAATCCACTGAGCTACCCAGTTGTCCCTGTTCCCTTTAATTTTGTTAGTCTAGATAGGGATGTGATTTTCAGGTTCAATTTGATTTCTGATCACTACTTCATTATTGTTGAAACAGAACCCTAAGCTATCCAAGGCTTGACTCACTTCTACCAGAAATAAAACCATTTATACAAATCTCTGACAATATAAAAACATCTGAGAAAGTATACATATATATCTATGTGTGTGAGTACAATATATATTATAATATATACAGTGTATATATATATATATATACATATATATATATATACTTGTTAATACCAAATGAAAGAGCTTTCCCACTGAAAGCAAGGTAACTTGGTGTTAAAATTATTATCTGGGATAAGTTGGATGCCACCTTGACTAACAGGGATGGCAGTTGAGAATTCCGAATGTTCCCAGATTCCATGAGCCAGGGCCAAAAGTCGGTTAGCTCTACCCTATAAATACCCCCTACTAACAACAGTTGAGGGTCTCAGAACTCGGAGCTGAGACCTGAGCAAACGTCTCTTGGAGCAAAAACTGGAACAGAGGGAGGTGAAGGGTAGAAAGGGAGGGAAGGCCTGAACCTGTAACCTGTACCTGACTGAGAGAGAGCTAGTGATCCATCAATACTATTGGTAGTAGAGCTGAGAGATCATCAATCAACATCAACATCAATAGCCTTCCCTAATCTCTGGCTTGACCGTGGCCAGGTCAGGTCAGAGTTAATGAGAGGGTGAAGACCTCCAGCCTCTATCAGCCTAGCAATCTCTAGCCCTGATCAATGATTAGTTTGGTAGCCAAACAATAGCAATAGGGTTCCCATATCCCCAAACCTACTCCCTTGTTTTCCTTTTCCCATTAATAGTTAACACAGTGATTTACCAACAAGTACCTTTCCTGAGTGGTTATTCTACCACAGCTCTTGGGAACTGGAGAATCAATATGCAGTCAGATACCAACTTTTCCAACAGCCAATCAATATCCTATTAACAATAATCCAACCTCAGGTTGGGCCTAGTGAGATTAACCATCTACCTAACCTCTCAAGGGTACCAACCTGGACAACTATTAGAAGGAAGCAACTGACAGGCTTATCCAACTAAGCCTGTCAGGAGAAGAGGGATAAATAACATCCATAGCTATTGTGAGAGGAGTTGGTGTTCCTCCCTCACCAAAAGATCTGGCTTAGGCCTAGGCACTTGATCTCTCCTTCATTCATACTATCTCTAAGATCTACATATCATACATCCTTTAATATCTAGAAGGGAGATCTTTAGGGAGATAGGAGAGATACACAAAGATATATCATCCTCTCATCTTTCATTCCTTTTTAACACTGGTTCATCCAAGAGTGCTCTTTATCTTTGTTTTTGCCAAGTTTCTTTGTTGAGACTTAAAAAATGTTGATAAGAGCCTTTAAAATCATGGAACTTGATTAGAAATTTAAAGCCCAATAAATGTGTTTTCTAGGGGGGGGAATCAAGCTTCCTTTTAAAAATATGTAAATAAATTCAACGAATTTATTTACATAATAAATGTTCAGGTTAACCTTACTAAACACTATTATACTACAGGAGATTTTGCTTTTTTCTAAAATAAAAGTAATTTGGCTATGTTGTTTCTCACCATCAGGTAGATGCTAGTGACTACCCTTGAATTTTTCTTGTACATTTTTTGCATATGCTTATACATTATATACCTTATCCCCCATATAAAATGTAAACTCTTTGAGAGCTAGGAATATATTTAATTAATTTAATTGTTATCTTTAGGTTCCCAATGTCTATAATGGTGCCTGCTGAATAGTTTGAACTTAAAAATAAATGCTGAGTGATTGATAAAGGATCTTACCAAAATGTAGCATTGGGTTTATTAGCCCACAGACTTTGCCAGAATTTACCAGACTGAAAAATCTTTCAGTAAGATATATAATATGCATTTTGTATCTATCATCTTGGGACAAGCTTTGCTAATTTTGGGAAAGCTTATCACCAAAAGGATCTTATAAATGAGGCAGCTACAAAATGAAATTTGCAGCCTAACAAATTCTTGACCAATTAGGAATAAACATAACATTTGCCTATCACAATATATGTAAGATCTGATTATTACTGAAAAATGTCTTACATTTTATATCACATTTGATTCCACATTCAACCAATTGTTCAGATAATGTGGATTCAGGAAAAGAATTTTGACAATATTTTAAATTCAGTTCTACATTGTGCCCTCTTGTGATGCAGATTTAAGTAGCATTTTATATCTTGTATATTTTATCTTGCAGCTTGAACCTTCAAATAAAAAAATAGAATTGATTATTTCTAATATTTTGAATAAGTTATCTTGACTTGAGTTGACTGTCAAGCTACTTAATAGAGCTAAATAAATTCGGTAAATCACATCATCCCACATTCCATTTTCTAGGTACAATAAAAAACACAAAATCCCTATACCAGTGATGGTGAACCTATAGCATGGGTGCCAAAGATGGCCCCACAGAGCTCTCTCTGTAGGCACATGCTGCCCCCTCCACCCCTGAGTTGGTAATTAAAAAGGCAGAGAGACTTGGGTGGAGCTGCTTTCCTCCCCCTCTCCACTGAGCCTGACAACAAATTTTCACTTTACCCCCCCCCTCTGCCTAATTGCACACAGGCACACAGAGGGTAATGTGGATAGCTCACAGGTGGCAGAGCTGGAGAGGAGAAGAGCACTCCAGCCACAGCCTTACCCCTCTCTTAACTCACTGAGGACATTCCTTGCTTCACCCAGAAGCCAAATGGGAGCACTTTCTCCCTCCCTTGTGTGGGATGAGGGGCAGGGCATGCATGGCACATGGTGACTGGGGAGATGGGCACAGCACTCAGTCTGGGGGGTGGGGGCAAGGCTTGGCACTCTGTCTCTAAAAGGTTTGCCATCACTGTCCTAAACTATCCATACACTCAAACTGATTTGAAAGAGCAATGGTTGAGTTTCCTACCAGTTCAATATTGAGTGAATTGAAATATATTTTTGACAATCAATTGATTGAATGTAACTTTTTTTTTCTGTGTAATTTCCAGGACTAGCCTAAAATATTGTTGACAATCTACATAGTATGATTTGAAAAATATTCAGAGATTCTATGACAAACTCATGCATACAGCAAATCTCTAAAATTCTTATCATCAGAACCATTTCTTTCAGGAAGTAGAATTTTAATTTGGCTTAGGAATATCCTTACCTGTTCAATATAGCTCCTAAGTGATTAACAATTATTCAGAAACTGCTTTGTGCTAGAAACTACTAAATGCTGAAGATTCAGAGGTTAAAAATGTTTGTCTTTATAATCAGAAAGCATACATTCCATTGGCTAAAAGAGTATGTTCACATTTAATAAATATATACATTTGTGCATTATTAAAATTATTTGTATATATTTTTAAAAGAGACTAGATTTTTCATGAGAGTATAACTTTTGTGTTTAAATTTCTAAATATATATGTATACATGTGGATTTAGATATGTATTTTAATGCCTTTTCAAATAACTAACCTAATTATAATTTTAAGAGACAAATGAAATATCCCTATTCTTCCCTGATTTCCTATTTCTATCTCTTATTTTCTATGATAGAAGTAATTAAATTATCTACCTTATAGCCTTGTTATGAGGATCAAATAAAATGATTTATGAAAAATAATTCGTAAACCCTAAAATGCTATTTGTGTGAACTAGTGTTATTAATCCAAGAAAACACAAATCTTTCATAAATACTACCTTGATTGTATATTATCTTCAGCTCAAAACTTCCCATGATATCCTATTTCCTACCTCCTCGAGGCCATAATTCCTCCAGTATACATGAGATATCAAAGAAGTTTCATATACTGTGGGACCCTGAACAAATCCCTTCACTTGTTAGTGGACCTAGATACACTTTACTACAAATTGTTTGAGAGTTCTTAGTCTGTATCATTGAAAGAGTTTCTTACTAAAAGCTCCTTATACCAAGAATTCATAGGTCCATATATTCTCTTCTAACTCCTCCTCCCAAAAAAAGACATCTTATGTTTTAGAAATATTTGTGAAGGGGGAGGCTGGGTGGCTGAGTGGATTGAGAGTCAGGCCTAGAGATAGGAGGTCCTAGGTTCAAATCTGGCCTCAGCCACTCCCTAGCTGTGTGACACTGGGCAAGTCACTTAACCCTCATTGCCTAGCCCTTACCACTCTTCTGCCTTGGAACCAATACAGAGTATTTTCTCCAATATGGAAGGTAAGAGTTTAAAAAAAAAAAAAAAGAAAAAGAAATATTTGTGAAGAGAAATGTGCAGAAAGGCAAAGAAAAGAGCTATTTATAATGAGAATGATTAAAGAATTTGAAACTTTTATGAGTAGAGGGTGTATCCATGTGGAATAGATTATGGATATATCAAAAAATTAAAGGTACATAAAAAAGATTGTTCTGTTATAGGAGGGGGTTGGGAGGAAGGGAGAGAAAGAACATGATTCATGTAATTATGGGGAAGTATTCTAAATTAATTAAATAAATAAATAAACATAAAAAAAGAAAAAATAGCAATATTCCTTCATGGATAATTTCTCTAAGTCTAATGGAGTGAGAAAAATATGTAATAAAATGGACAAAAAGGACTGGAACAAGGAAGAATGGAGAAAAAAACAACACATTTAGTTAAAAGGGAAAATATATAGGAGATAAAAAGTATAATTAGTGTATGGAAGCATATAAAAATGAATAATGAGCACAAAATTACTAATACAGAATCCAGGATCATGAAATTCAGTACTGTAAGGAATTTTAGAGATCAGTGAATACAGCATATTAATTTTACAAAGAAAGAATTTGAGGCTTATAGAGAGAAAGTGAGTTGTCCCAGATTATATAGACAGTAAGTAGTAGAGAGAAAATTAAAAATATTTTGTTTTAAGAATAAAGCCATCAGTTATAAAAATTCTAAAATTAAGAAACCAATCTATGAAAATCAGAAATTATGAAAACTAAAACGGAATTATATACCAATTTCTTTCTAAATAAGTAATGGATTTAAATTCCAGAAAGAGACATACATTGACTGACTTGGCCAATGCAGAAATTTGTTTTGCTGAGCTATGAATACTTGTTATTAGTTATTTCTTTTTTTCTTTTTCTTACTTAATTAGGGGGAAGATAATAAGAGGGATAAAGTTCTTGTAAAAGTAATTATTTAAAAACAATCATTATCCAATTTTCATCAGACAATTTTAGATCTAAAAGGGAAATTAGGGGTCCTATATATGTATCTAGTTTTGTTTTGTTTTTGGTTAAACTTAAATTTCTACAGAGAGTTAATAGTTAGGATTTGTGGCATTGTCCTGATTATCAATATATTTTTCTTACTCCCAGGCTGACACATTCTAACAAAGGACACTCCAAATTTTGATATACTTATAAAATTTAACTAGCAAATCCAGCAAAATGACTCAGTGAATGCTGATAGATCTTCTCAGATCTCCTGGATTCTCTCAAAAAAGAAAAAAATTCACTAAATAATAAAAGAACAACAAAAAGAGAAAAAAGGAGATAAATCGGGCTTCCTCGAGAACAGAGATCAATTATACAATCTAAGGATTGTTGATTTTCCAGAAATAAAATCAGATATAATAAGAAAGGGCAGGTATAATAAGATATTTATAATCAAGAATAATCATTTAGGTATAATAAGATATCAGAGGTATAATGAGATGGGTATAATCAAGTATAATCATCAGATATAATAAAATAGAACAGAATTGGAAGGCACACTAAACCACAAAAGACTCCACAGGACTTTGGCTAAAAGATCTATTTTCATGTGCCTACAATTGTAGTTTCCACACTCTAGAGTACAAGGTTAAAGAAAGAATATTCCAACTTGAATTATCCATCTATCCACCCATTCCTACTCTTCAAAGATGATAAATTAAATTAAAAGGTATAATAAAATACCCTAAAAAGGAAGGAGAAAAATATCTTGAATCAAGCAACATCCTGTTATAAAGCTAAACATTGTTTTCATCACAAAAGAAAATAATCTTTCAGAAAGATAATTGCTTTTCAATCATTCCTTTTGAGAACAGCATATGAATATTTTATAAATGAAAGGACAAAGTATATTTAACAAATACAAACAAGACTTCATACCATGTAAAATAAGGAAATGGTTTATTTATATACTGGATGGAGGAAAAAGACTCTTATGAGCACCATTTTGCCAAGAGAGAATTAAAAAGTCCTCCTATCCAAGACTGCCTTGTTATGGCAGAAAGGCTTTCATAGTTTGAACTATGAGCTTTACTTTGCAGAGTTCCTAAGATGGACAGAACATAGTGAAAACTTCTGACAAAAGGTGATACACTGGAGAAAGAAATGGCAAACCACTCCAGTATCTTTGTCAAGAAAACCCCATAGACAGTATTAAAACAATTGAATATAATGGACTTCTCTACTAGCAGAAATGCAAGGATCCAGAGGAAGACTGAGGGACTTATGAGAAAGAAAACTAGCCACATTCAGAGAAAGAACTGTGGGAGCAGAGACTCAGAAAAAAAACAACTCCTGGATCACATGGCCTGATGGGAATATTATTGGTAATGTAGACACTAAACAATAACTCTAGTCCAACTATCAATAATATGGAATTAGGTCTTAATCAATGATACATGTAAAACCCAGTGAAATTGTGCAGCGGCTACGGGGGGTGGGTAGGGATTTGGGGGGAGGGAAAGAACATGAAACATGTAACTATGGGAAAATATTATAAATTATAATTATAATTAAATAAATAAGTTAAAATATATGATACCAAATAAGCTGAGAATAACATCAAGCAAGAACTAAAGCATAAGAGGGTACCCCAACCTCCCAGAAAACAAAGCCTATCTATAATTAGATAGGAATAAAGAGCAAAAAAAAAGCACCTAACTCTAAATAGTTTTTATGGAGACAAAAAGCAAGGTACAAATACAGAAGGGTACAGTAAAAGCAAAGGAAACACATGCAAAGTCTAAAAGAAAAATATAAATTTGAAACAAATTCTTGAAGAGCTCAGAAAAAGACTTCAAAAACCAATTAAGAGAGGCAGAGAAAAAGTGAGGAAGAGAAATGAAAGTTATGCAAGAAGAAAGGAAAGTGATGCAAAGAGAAATGAAAGTGATGCAAGAAGAAATGGACCAATTGGAAAAGGAGAACCAAAAACTGACAAAGGAAAATAAGGTCTTAAAATTCAGAATTGAATATCTAGAAACTAATGATTTCATGAGAAATAAACAATAAATCAAAATCAAAAGGATGAAAAAACAGAGGAAAATGTGAAATATTTTATTGAAAAAACAACTAACCTAGAAAATAGATCCAAGAGACACGATGTGAGAATTCTTGGACTACCTGAAAGCCTGAAAGATCAAGACAAAACCTTCAACATAATATTATGAGAAATTATAAAAAATAACGGCCAAGAAATCCTTAAACAGGAAAATAAAATTGAAATTAAAAAATTCACAGATTACCTCCAGAAAGAAATCCTTGAATGACAACTTCCAGGAATGTAATAGCTGAATTCAAGAGCCACCAAGTAAAGTAGAAAATTCTTCAAACAGCCAGAAAGAAACCATTCAAATACCATGGAGCCACAATCAGGAGTATGCAGGACCTAGAAGCTTCTGCATTAAAGGATTGAAAGTCAGGGCATCTGATATTCAGAAAGTCAAAAGATTTGGGTTTCCAACCAAGAGTCGCCTATCCATAAAAACTGAGTGTATTCTTTTGGGGAAAAAAAGGACATTCGATAAGATAGAAGATTTCCAAGCATTCCCGAAGAATAAGCCAAAAATTTTTTTTGAAGTCCAAACACGAGACACAAGAGACACCCAAAAAGGAATGATGAACTGGAGGATTTCTATATGAACTGGTAAGACCTCCAAGAATTGATGCAGAGTGAAATGAGCAGAACCAAGAGAATATTGTACACAGAAACTGAAACATCATGGCACAATCAAATGTATAGACTTTTCTACTAGTAGCAATGCAATGATCCAGGACAACACTGAGGAACTTATGAGTAAGAATGCTATCCACATCCAGAGAAAGAACTGTGGGAATAGAAATGCAGAAGCAAAATGTGTGATCAATCACTTGATCTTCAATGAAGATATGATTGGGGTTTTGGCTTTAAAAGATCACTCTATTGCAAATATGAATAATATATAAATAGATTTTGAACAATGATTCCCATATAACCCAGTGGAATTGCTTGTCAACTCAGAGGGAGGATGAAAGAGGGATGGGAAAAATCATGAAACTTCTTACTATGGAAAAATATTCTAAATAAATTATTTAAAAAATAAAGATACAACAAAATATATACCACAAGATAAATTCATCAGGTTGTAAGGTGTCTAATATGCTGTTGGAGAAGAAAGAACAGAAGACAAACTACAAGTATCTCCAGGATTAATAAAACCACTGGGCTTAAGTCAAAAGGAAATTCATTTGCATATGACTGGTGGTCAAAGGAAATTCCAATGTTGTAAACTGCATGAATGTAAGATCTATAAACCAAGGTAAGCAGGACATGGTCAAAGAGATGGAAAGATTAAACATTGACATCTTGAGTATAAATGAACTTAAATGGGTAGAAATTGGTGAATTTAATTCAGCTGATCGTTACATATATTAGAGTGGGCAAGAATCCCTTAGAAGAAATGGAGTAGCCTTCAAAGTCAATAAAAGGTTGAGAAAAGCAAAAATGGCAATGATATTTCTTCAAAACCATGGCAAAACATTCAACTTCATAGTAATACAATTCTATACCCCAACCACTTGTGCTGAAGAGGCCAAAGCTGATCAGCTTAATGAAGATATACAACATGTTGTAGAAATAACACCAAGAGAGGATGTTACTTTCATCATAAGGAATATTAAAGTAGTAAATCAAAAGATAATTGGAATAACTTGCAAGTTTGGTATTGGAGTACATAATGAAGCAAGGCAGAGACTAATAAGAATTTTGTTAAGCTCATTTGCTGGTCATAGCAAAGACTTTTCCAAAAGCTCAGAGGTAACTCTGAACATCCCCAGATGGTCAATATGTAAATGGTATTTGTTATATGGTAGTTAGCAGCCAAAGGTGGAGAGTCTCTATAGTCAGTTAAAAGAAGACTTAGAGCTGCTCATACCTCAGATTCTGAACTTTTCATTGCAAAATTCAGACTTAAATTGAAGAAAGTAATGAAAACCATCAGACCATATAAACATGCCCTAAATACAGCTCTTATGAATGTGAAGTGGAAGTGGTAAATAGATTTAAGGAATTTAATCTGATAGAGTGCCTGAAGAACTTTGGATAGAGGTTCATAATATTGTACATGGGGCAGTATCAATAATAACCCCAAAAAGTAACATTCCAAAGAAAAAGAAGAGCAAGAAAGAGAAGTGACTGTCTGATGAGGTATATTTATATGAAGTGATGCAAAGTGAAGTGATCAGAACCAGGAGAAAGAATTTTGTATACAGCAACAGCAAAAAATTTCAATATTCAACTGTGAGTGACAACTATTATCAGGAATGCAAGGATCCAGGACAACTCCAAGGTACTCATGATGAAAAAGGCTTTCCTCTACCATAGAAGGAACTGATGAAGTTCGAATACAGATTGCAGCATCCTATTCTTCACTTTAGTTCCTCCATGAATTTTTCTCCAGTGTAAATGATATGTTATAGGGGGCCAGGCCTCTATATGATTTTTTGGGGTCCTGAGCGGCGTGGTGGCATAGGATGGTTAAAGCAGGAGAAAGAAAATGAGAACAACTAGACTAGTGGTTAGCCCATGCTGTTCTAACGCAATGGGATTTGGACTTTATTTTATACTGGTTTCAAACAAAGAACACAAAGAAAGAATAACAGCTGTGAATGGGGTTACAAATCATACACAATCCATTAAAGTCTAAAAAGTAGAGATATAGGTGCAAGGACAAGGGCCAAATTCCAACCACCAATTAGTAGGGGTTTACTTCTGGGAGCAGAAATAAATTTCATGGAGATGTTTACTAATTGCGTTCTGCCTTGATTTACAGATCTGCACCTGGTCAGATAGTCTGGACTAAATTGTCTGGCTCCAATCCTTATCTAAGTAATATATTTTTTAGGGTTTGGACTTCTTAATTATCAAGGAGAGAAATTGTTAACTCAGTAGCTTCTGGTCTGAGTATGGACTTTCCAATAACTCTATAATGTTTTTCCAATAAGAAAAGGCATGGATCATAAGAGGTGTCAAAAGAGGGGTCTCAGATTTTTATCTATTCTCTTATTGGCTTCCCACAATATGTTTCTTTCACAACATGCTGAATGTGTATATATGCATTGTGTAACAATGTATGTACAAGTTATATTACTTTCCACCTTGGGGAAGGGAAGATATGAGAAGAAGGGAGAGAACATTGATTGAAAAATGTCAGAAAATGAATATTGAAATGTACTGATACATATTGTGGAAAAAATTATTTTAAAAATAACTGAGAAAAGAAGGAAAGTAAAAGAAAGGGAAATATATAACTAACTAAATGCAGAATTCCAGAGAATACCATCAAGAGATAAGAAGGTTATCTTAAATAATGTAAAGAAAAAGAAAATGATGGGAGAATTGAAAAAGAAAAGGGAGCTATTGAAGAAAATTAAACATGTTAAGAGTATTTTTCATGCTAAAATGGTCATGAGAAAAGATATAAATGATAAAGTTTTATCAGCAGAAGAGATCAGGAAGATGTAGTTAGAATATGCAGAACTATACAAGAAAGACCTTAACATTGCTGCTAACCACAATAGTGTGGTTACTGATCTAGAGCCAAACAACCAAAAGAATGAAATCAAGGGGATCTTGGGAAGCATTGCTAACAATAAGGCCAGTGAAGGTGACAATTCCAGCTGAGCTATTTAAAATCTCCAAACATAATGCTGTTAAAGTATTATACTTGATATGACAGCAAATTTGGAAAATTCAACTGTGCCATTGGATTGGAAAAAAATCAGTTTAAGGCTCAAATCTAAAGAATGTCAATGACAAAGAATGTTCAAATTACTGAACATTTATGCTCATTTCACATGTCAGCAAGTTATGCTTAAGATTCTATATGTAACTGAAATTATCAAAAGAGTATATTGGTTTTTGAAGAGGGAAAGGAACTAGAAACCAAATTGCTAACATTCACTTGATGAAGGGGAAAGCATAGGATTTCCAGAAAAAAAATCTACTTCTGCTTCACTGAATACACTCAAGTCTTCGTGTGGTTCACAATAAAATGTGATAAGTCCTCAAAGTGATGAGAGCACCAAATCATCTTATTTGTCTAACATGAAACCTGTATATGGGCCAAGAAGCAACAAGGCAGCAAACCAGACCAAATAAGGAACAACTGTGGTTTGAGATTGGAAAAAGAGTATAATAAATAATATATAGATATCATCACCCTGTTTATTTAATTTAAATGCAAAGTAAATTATGTGAAATTCTAGGCTGTATGAAACAAAATCCATAATTAAGATTTCTGGGGAAAATATCAACATTCTCATATATACAGATGATACCACTCTGATAATAGAAATTAAAGAAATAAGAAAACTCTTGATGAAGGCAAAAGGGAGTATAAAACTGGATTGAAGCTAATGTTTTGGCAATTGGTCCCATCACTTCCTAGCAAATGAAAGGAAAAGAAATTGAAAGAGTTCCAGATTTCATATTCTTGTTCTCAAATATCACTACAGACTGAGAATGTAACCATGAAGTTCAAAGACATTTGCTCCTTGGAAGAAAAGCTATGATAAATCTGAACAGAAACCAAAAAGCAAAGATATCACCTTGCCAAAAAATGTCCATATAATCAAAGCTTTGTTTTTTTATTTTTTTTTTCAGAAGCAATGTATGGCTGTGACATTTGAACTATAAGGAAAGCTGAGTGCCTCAGAATTAACACTTTCAAATTGAATTATGGTGCTGGAGAAGACTTTTGAGGGTCATTTGAACAGCAATGAGAACAAATTAGTCAATAATTAAAATAATTAATTCAGACTACTTAGTGGAAGGTCAAATACTATAGCTGTAGCTAAAATAATTTGGTCACATAATGAGAAGACTGGACTCATTGGAAAAGATTCTGATCTTAGGAAAAATTGAAGGCAAAAGAAAAAGGAGATGAATGGCAGAGAGTGAGATGGAAAAACAATGTCATGGAAGCCACAAGCAAACTTTTGCAGACCAAAGGAGAGAGTGGAAGATAGAAGGGACTGACATATATAGTTCATGAGGTCACAAAGCGTCAGACATGACCACCAAAAACAACAACATGGGATAAATGACAAAATAGATAATAATGAAAACATAAACTTAAAGGACTTTCAGAAAAAAAACCAAATGCAAGTAAATTAAGAGAACAGATACAGATTCCTTTGAGATTAATATCATGATAAAATTTTCAGATCCAAGAAAAGATATTCCCCTAATAGATAAGCTATCAAAAGCTATGAATAGTTTTCAAAAATAAAATCACAAAATATCTCATAAAAGTATTAATATTATTACAGATAGAAAAATTCAAATTAAAATAACTCCAAGATGACTAATTACAGATCTGTGATTTCATTGGTATAGCATACCCATGGCCAAGGAAAACTTCTTTAACCATAGAGGTCAGTAACATATCCTAAGACTCTAAGCTCTAAGATATGAGACATTGGAAGGTTAAATGATATGTTTAGGATACCAGTCCCTTTTGGTCTATACATGCTCTGTATTCATCTGGCCCTAAAATAAATCTTAGGAATCTTAATTGGAACTGATAGAAAACACATTTCTCAAACTACTAGTAAAAGCCATGGTACTGTATCCACTATAATCTTTTCTTTATATGGAAGTCATGGGATGAAAATATCAAAATGCTTGAAAGATCCTAATGAAGAAGCTCAGCAGGGGTTGTTCATTACTAAAAGGATAACATGTTGGAGGGATGTTGGGCCATCCAAATTTATTCCTATTTTCCAGATGTAGTATAGAAGGCAATTTTTAATTTGGACCCAACTCCAATTCTCATAAGAATTTAATACTCCCACAAATATAACAAAACGTAAATATAAACCAAAGTATCTTTCCCAAGATGTCTGAAATAAGAGGAAGTGGACAGCAGTTGTCAACCCTGATGGTTTATCTATAGTTAATGTAAGGCTGCTGTTCTCAACTTTTTTTTTTAGAAACAAAATGCAGGAAAATCCCCTGCTATTAATTAACATGGCCAGATAAACCTATTCTGTTTTTTTTTTTTCTGAATATGTGCCTAAATGAAGTCTTTAGTCACTAAGAGCAAAATCTCCCCCATAGAGCTAGAAGGAGAGTAGTTAGGGTGGAAGAGCACCCAATCCCACTTTTTACTAAATACATTTCTCAATAATCCAGAGGAATGTAAATTATTTGGCTCCAGTTTATTGCTAGTAACCAAAGGGCCTTGAAGTATTTCCTGGGGACTTTCCACAACTGTATCAAAGGGTTCTTCCCTGAGGAAACTATACCAACTCAAATTTAGTTCAAAATGGCCATAGTGTAATCACAAGTAAAGATTGTTTTATTTTTGCCTCTGTGTCTCCAGCACTTAACACAGTGCCTGGCACAGTATAGGAAATTAATAAATGTCTGTTGCTGCTGATTGATAATAATGCCCCCAATTTATTTTCTTTAAGTTAGGTCAAGAATGATCTATTCAAAGCAGGAATTGTTTTATTTTCTCCCTCATCCACTCTCTCAATTCCTGACAATTGAGTCTAATAGTCTCATATCATGCTAGGCCTATACATACAAACTTTATCTTCAACGGTCACCAAATTGAACTTTTAATAAAAACAACCATTTTCTCTCTTACCACTGAACAGTATAACTGAATGCTGTTCCCAAATCTATCAAAGTTTTTGTTTTCTTCAGAGTGCCAAAATATATAAACAAGAAGGGTAAGAATTTCAACTTCATTTCTGCTCTGATTTTACATTGGATTTTTATCTCAGTGCATACACTATATTTGCCATGCCAAGGGAAATAGTTTGGTTTGCTATTCCTGAAACACTAGCTGAACTGGGTTCTCTCCTGACCAACCAGATCACAGGAACTTTTGGTTGGTTCCTAAAATGAATTTGCTTCCAGCACTCTTATTCTTTGTCTGCCTGTCTTCTCGCCTTCCTGGCAAAAATCCAACCCATCTTCCATTCCTCTAATCTGTTGTTCAGCTGGACCCTCAGGTCTATTAGCCCTGTTAAATCTTATGGTCCCATGCGCCCTACTTCTGATCCTGGGGATCATCACTTAATCCTCTCCTGAATATCTCAGTCAGTGCTATTTCCTCCAATCTGAAACAACTGGCAGACACTGAAATGTATTAATATATTAATTGATAGTTGGATGTTCTGTCTTGATTCTTACAATCACATTTCACAAAATCTCTTTTCTTGTGTGAAATCAAAAAATATGTGAAACTCAGCCTTAAATGTCATTTCTTACACACTCTTTCCTGACCCTACCAGTCACTCAAAATTACTTTGCATTTACTATATATAACACATGCACATAAATGTATGTATATGTGTATAAATATGTATGTGAGCATATATACAAGAATGTATATTCTATATTTGCCTATTTGTCCATATATAGTTATCTCCCAGTAAAACATATTTGAAAGCAGAAATGATTTTTTTGTTGCTTTTTTCTTTTTGTCCCCAGGACCTAACACAGGGCCTGCTGTAGAATAGATATCTAATAAATATTTTTTCAACTGAATTTTACTCCATATGCAACAAATATTTATTAAATGTCTGCTCCATACTAGGCCTTTAAAATGAAAAACCAAAAGGAAAAAATGTCTGCCTTCCAGGAATTTATATATGGATCCTTTAATTTGTAGTGGATAGAATAATTAACATCTGTGTGTATATACACATACATACCGTACATAAATGTATATATTTATATATGGACAAGTGTGTGTTGTCATATGTGTATACATTCATGATCCAATATAACTTAATTTGTGTTTTTTTCAAAGATAACATTAGATTTTGTGATGCCTTGCATCTCTAAACCTTTTATCTTTAGTATTTTCAATTTATTTTTCTGCAACTCGGTGACCATCTTAAGCCTTTACTTTGTTATTTTATAGCTATTTTCATTGCTGGTTGAGTTCAGGTTTTCCCCTGTTCCTAACTATTTACTTTATAGGCTTTTGGGACATCTCTCCACGCTATTATTTATATTTAATTATTTTTATATGCACTCTGTAGTTATTTTTTAACTATATTCTCTCTTGTTTACAGTCATACCTATCTATTGCTATTTTGAGTTTTATTAGCTGTTTACTCCTAAGCTATAAACACTTCTAAATCAGAAATAATAATTGTTTCCAAAGAATTGAAAATAAATAGCCTATTTTTCTCAATACTCCAAATTGTTCCCCAAATAAGAAAGCATTAACTTGACAAAAATCTTTCACCATTTATAATCCTGACCTATGCATATTATTAAACCCACATGTCTAATCTCCTAACTAGAATGCTCTGTATTTCTTTACTTTTCTCTTCTTTGAACAAATAAGTAAACAAGGCTCCTCATATCTGTTTTAAAAATATACAGCAAATTTTGGGGAGTCATTTGTTATACCAAGAATAACTGGGGAAAAAAAGAATAAACAACTTTATAACTATAGTCAGGAGACTAAAAATCTCTCCCTTTCTTTTACAATGATAGTTCTTAATTCTCAACTCTCTGATCTTTCTAGCAATCATATTACCTCTTGGAGATTAAGTTTCCTCTTCTGTAAAATGAAGACATTAAAGTAGATCATTGATAAGTTGCCTTCCAACTCTTATACTCTGATACTCTTATACTTCCAACTCTTATACTACAAAATATAAATCCTGATGTAGCCAATAAGCTTTTCTGTAAAGCAATGATCTGAAATTTAATCAACTCCCTCTGCCACCCCAAGGAATCACCACTTATAGGGTTGTCTGAACATCAGAAAAGTTATATGACTTGCTTATGTTCGCAGAATGAATAAGCAGAAATTTCTGTCCCCAAGTATCTTCTGATCTCTATGCCATGCTACCCCTCAAGCCTTTCTTTATCAATATGTTCATATGGTCAATTTAATTTCAATTCAGTTGAATAGAAATTTATTATTTCCTTATTATGAATCAGGCATTATGCTAGATATTGAGGATGCCCACAAACTGAAGCAAAAGGAAATGAGAAGAACATTGTACAGAGTAACAAGAATACTATACAAGGAACAACTGTGAATGACTTAGCTATTTTCAGCAACACAATGATGCAAAACAACCCCAAAGGACTCATAATTTAAAAATGCCATCTGCTTCCAGATAAAGAACTAATGATTCTGAATTGATACCAAGGCAAATTTTTTTTCACTTTTTCTTAATTTCTTTTTTTTGAGTCTCCTTCCACAAAAGGATTAATATGGGAAAATGTTTTAAATGATTGGATATGTAAAAACTATATGAGACTGCTTACCATCTCAGGGGATGGAGAATGGAAATGAGAGAATGAGACAAATTTTTTTAAATGTTGGAAAATTTTTTTTACCTATAATTGAGGAAAATAACATTTAAAAAATAAAATAAGCTATTGAAGATACCAAGAGAGATCTGGAAACAATCCCTGTTCAATTACATGCATAAAAATAAACAAATACCAAGGATATATCGGAAAAGGCACACAAAGGAATTGAGGGAAATGTTAATAAGAGAAAGTGAAGCAAGGCCTTCTATAGTAGGTGTAAAAGGGAATTATTTATTGCTGTTTTAATTTAATAGGGGACCTAGTGGTCCTTTTACCATAGAGATGTGTAGGGATAAATCAGCCCACAGTGACAGGAAGTAGAAACCAGAGAGATAGGAAGTGAGGTAAAAAAAGGATATAAAAGGGGCCTGAGGTCATTTGCAGGGAGTTAGGTGCTGGCATTTGGAGGGCAGTTGGAGGGCAATTGGGAATTGATTGGTTGGGAGTTGCTGAGGAAAAATCTTGACACGCTTGATCAGGGAGGATCTTGGGAAAAACACTAGATTGGGTTTGGTCTTGGATTGGGCTGGACTGGGTTGGAACTTTGTTGGGTGATTGTTATTAACTAGTTGGACTTTTCTCAATGTTCAGCAGTTATAGCTAGTTATAGGCAATTATAGCTAGTTATAGTTAGTTATAGCTAGTTTTAGGAGTTAGGCAACCTTTCTCTATCTCTTTCCTATATTTCTCTTCTTTATTCATTTTACTTTATTCTTTTACTATCTCTATTTTAATAAAACTAAATTGTTAATTGTTAAAAGCTTCTCTCTTATTTTTGTCAAACTCCTAATTACCCTGAATCTTGAAAGTAGTTGAGTATTCCAAGAGGTGGAGGTGAGAAAAAATTATTGTAGATATGTGAGACAGGCTTCATGGAAGCATAGAGGAAGATCAGTAGGCAATCATATATAGGATTAAGAAAAGTATTTTTATTTGACTAGAATGTAGTTTCCCAAAAGGAAAGTAAGGATAAAATGTCTGAAGAGATAGGTTGGAGTCCATGGAAAAATTGGTTCTTTAGATATGGATTGGACCATGAGAAGAATTACCAAGGACAACAATATGGGCATTCAATGGACTCATACCAAGCAGCTCGAGGACCTTGACTTCGCGGATGACATCTGTCTCCTTTCTCACAAGCAGCAGGATGCACAAGCCAAACTTGCACGACTCTCTGAAGAAGCAGAGAAGACAGGTCTGAAGATCAACAAAAGGAAGACCAGGTGATCACAGTCAGCAGCAGACAGGACCTGCCAATCCTGTCTGAGAAAACATCCTGAGAAAACATCAAGGAGACGGACCACTTCACCTATTTGGGTAGCATAGTCAGTAAGGACTGTGGGGCAGATGAGGACATCAGAAACCGAATCAACAAAGCCAGACAGGCATTTAACACCCTGCGGTCTGTCTGGATCTCCAAAGCACTGTCCCTCGTCACTAAGCTCCGAATCTTCAATACCAAAGTAAAGGCCGTCCTCCTATATGGATCAGAAAGCTGGAGAGTGATGAGCGCTAACACCAACAAACTCCAGGTCTTTGTTAACAGATGTCTATGCTACATCTTGAACATCAGATGGCCTGAAAAGATCTCCAATGCTAGTCTCTGGGAAAGAACAATCCAGTATCCCATTAGTCAGGACATAAAGAAACGTAAGTGGAGATGGATAGGACATACACTACGAAAACCGGAAGACAACGTAGCTAGACAAGCATTGTGCTGGAACCCTTCAGGGAGGAGGAAAGTTGGAATACCAAAACAGACCTGGTGAAGATCTGCCGAAAATGAAACAAAAACAGTCGGAATGACATGGGCCCAGCTGGGGGAAGTTGCCCAGAACAGAGTCCGCTGGGGTGAAATGGTTGCGGCCCTATGCTCCTAGGGAGTCAACAGGAATAATAATAAATAATAATAATAGATATGGAAATATTATGCTGAATTGTACTTAGACCTTTTCTTAAACTAAAGGTAAAAAATTATCTTTTAATTTTAGGTAGAAAAATATTTTTTTGCATTTTTCAGTCCGCAATAATTTTTCTACTGGTGTAGTTGTGTATTTTGTAGTAACTAGTGAAAACAGATGCTTTATATTTTGCAGTAACTAGTATATGTATGTTATATATCCTACAGTTAGAAATATGATACAGTGCTATTTTTAATATAGAAGCCATAATAATTAAATATTCTCTTGACAACTTTCATAATAGTTTATTTTTAGAAAGGATAAAAATATTAAATTAGGACTTTTATTCCTTTTGATCATTTAAATGGAAATAAATCAATTTTGAATTTTACTATAAGGTTACTCTTAGGCTACTACACTTTGAAGAAAATTGAGACTAGAAACCAAGGGAGCAAGGGAAAGGCATCTTAATATTTCAGGAATTACAGATTATTTATTTTCTTGCTATTCATTTAATTCTATCTATACCTATTATATTTCTTGATTTACTCTTACAGATATCCATTTCAACCAATGGAAATTCATAGTACTTACATAGTCTACATACAGTCAGTGACATCTAAGAGTAAGGAAATTCCCAGAATGGACACTCACTCTAATTCACTGAATTAAGATGTGATATTGGAAATTTGGGGATCCTTGAACTTATTTTGAGGAATCTGGTCTAAACTTCCAGTGGATGTTTAAGGGACTTGAAAACTACATTTCCCATGATTCAACGGGCTTCCTGTCTTACATGATGATGTAAACCAATGTAAACAGAAGCTTAAATAGGGAGATTGGGATTGGTACTTCCTCTTTCCTATGAAGCAGCCAGGGAGAAAGCATGGCGGGGCATTTGAATTAGATCTTAGCAGGCATGTGGTTTTTTAAATTCTTCTATATTAATTTTATTTGTTACAATGAATATGTCAGAATTTGGTTTTGATCCCAATTATTTCTGGGTTCTAATCCAAGCTTTCTATCCTCTATGCCAGGCAGCTTCTAAAACATCTTATTTGGCATCATTATGGGGTCAGAGTATAATTAGAACTCTGGAAAACAAACAAAATATATTATGCTATCTGTGGGTTTTGTATTACTATTATTTTCTAGATTCAGCTTTAGGATGTAAATATATTGTTTCCTCCAATAGCATGTAAGCTCCTTGAGGCTTCTGACTGCTTTTTCTTTTTAATTATCTGACTTAAAATGGTATGCTTGGCATATAGTAAGTATAGAATAAATGCCATTGATTGATAAATGAACACATTTTGTTTTTAAGGCATCACTTTTATTACAACTGAAATGTTTTAAATTTTCTCAGTTGAAAATCTGTGGGCATCAATAGGAATATACTTTATCCAGCATTCTTTTCAATCATCTTCTACTATGTAGACTAATGTCTACCCAAGGTGATCATGAACCTCTCATTCATTATATTTACCAAGCAAAAAATGGTTTTGCCAATAAGAGTATTAAATCCTAGTGGCACCATAGCCCTCTCATCATTTGTAAATCTTCCATCTGTCTAATGACATAAATTTAGAAACCCTTCTCTGCCTTAGAGCATTATGTTTAATTTAGAGAAAACTAGGTTTCAATGTGCCTCATAATCTCTTGGTCTCCTGGACTAATTCTTAATGTAGTTAATAAGGCATATATTCCAATTGGTATAGTTTCTTTAATATAACATATGTGTGTACATATTATGTATACATATATACATATATATGTTTATATACATACATACACAAATTCACACAGGGTTGGACCTGTTTATAGTAAGCCGGTGTGAATTTATTTTTTTGGCTATCAGAATAATAACTCCTTTCAAAATATTTTTTATTTACATCCAATTACATGTAAAAATAGTTCCCAATGTTTTTCAAAGAATTTTGAGTCTCAAATTCCTTCCTTCCCTCCTTCTCTTCCATACCCTGCTGATTTCGTAAGTAATCTCACATAGATTTTACATGTGCATTCATGTAAAACAAAAATAATAACTTTTTGCCAACTGTAAAATATCAATTTATGAGGTACAAATTATATAGTCATATAGCACTTCTTTCAGTCATGTTGATAATTTTTACAAACAGATAATCATTGATGGTATGATCCACTTGGCACTGTGACAATGAATTCTAGGTCAAAAAATGGACAACTTGATCATTTTGCTAACTCACTGAATGAGCCTATCTTAATTGAATAGAACTGAATCTTAGTGTAATAAAGAATAAATTGAATATGTTGTTCCTCCTATAATCTGAACAGTTTCTGAAGTCATAAGCATTTGTACAAATATATTTAAATCATATTCTACATATTAAAAATGATTTCCATATAAAGAAGAGAGTGTATGATAATAGAATATAGTTGACAGAATACTAGACTTAGAGTTGACCACCCAAGTTCAATCATACTATGGCATTAAATAGCTATATAACCAAAAACAAGGCACCGACATTTTTTTTTCAACTTTAGATTCTGCATCTATAAAAGAAGGAATATAATGATTATAGTACCTATGTAAAAGGATTGTCATGAAGTTTTAAAATGGGGTGGTCTCCTTGAATAATTTAAAGTATTACATAAAAAATGGTATGAAGATTTATACATATCTGGGTCTCTTCAAAATAACACATACACATACAATGACATATGTACAATGTTACATATATACTATGTGCATTAACATGTGTACATCATACATTTACATGTCTAAATATAGAAGAATGTCCATGTGTATGTGAGCATATATTTTCTGAGTGTATAATGAGTTTATATATATATAAACATACATTGTAGAGGCATAAATACATAAGCATATGTGTGTATATTCCTATCTGAAACTGTTTCACCCAAAATAATAATATTATTTTAAAAAACATGGTTGCCTATCAAATTTAAATTGTATTTGATATTCATATAGTCTAAACTACTACAGGATGCTAAACTATATTGACTATCATACAGAAGTACATGTATATATTATTCCATATAAATTTAGAGTCAGAATCTGCATATATCAATTTGGGAGACAGACAAGACAGAGAGAAAGAGGGAGGGAGAGACAGAGAAAGAGACAGAGAGAGAGAGAGAGAGAGAGAGAGAGAGAGAGAGAGAGTGTAGATAGAGTGCTAGACTTAGAATCAGAATTTGGCTTCTTGATCACATCTTTAATACTAATTTTGTAAGTGTTAGGAAGTTTTTCCTGAATCCAGATTTTCATCTTTCCAAGTCTAGCATTCTATCCTATAGGGCTTTCTATATGTTTATATGTGTGTATGTTCATATTCCAGGAATTCCAGGATGGAATGAGGGGGCAGGAAGAAGTGACTTATGCTCTGGGAAGGACTCCATTAGGGTTAACACATATATGTATATATACATATACAAAATAATATTCATATCTATGCATACACATATACAGATGTTTGTATATTTGTGCAACTATATACATCACTTTGTATATATGTATTCACACATTTGCAGTTGGATTTTGAATCCACATAGATATGGAAAGACATACACTTGTGTACAATAAACAAAGGGTTTTTAAATCATGTGGTAACTATTTTTCTATTGGGAACATCAATCATACTTTAATTATAGTGTAATTTCAAGTACTATATAAAAACACATCTAAAGTATATGATTTCCCCTCTCTAGGAAGCTCCTAGTGAAATATTTCATCTAAAATAGAATTCTGAAAATTTTTTTTATTTATACAATTAAAGAGCTGCTTGAGGCAGAGAGGTTAAGTAATGTACTCATGGTCACACAGCTAACATGCAAAGGAAGCAGCTTTTGAACCCTAGATATCCTCTCTCTGATACTGGTTCTCTCTACATTGCCTCTTTATAAACGAAATCACACTCCCTAAATGACATATACATGTGTGAATATATATGTATACATATATACACATATATATGAATATATATGCTTGCATATTGTAATAATTAAAATTTGTTGCCCAATTTAATAGTTAAAATTTGGTTTGACAAAAAATTATCTTTTAAAAAGAGTTTGTGGTTGCCATATATAAAATAAACTTCTTAAGTCAAAATGTTATTAGTAGGTCTTAATAATTTAATTTAATATAAATATAGTAAAAGGGGGGAAATGTATGAGGGAAGTAGAAAATATTTTCTAGTCTACCACCTGTTAAAAGGGAAATTGGGAGATCTTGTATGTTGTGAGGAAGATAAGATTAGTTATTGATTAGGTATTAAGATGTATTTCGCAGGAAGGAGCTGGAGCTGGGAATTCCAGGATGGAATGAGGGGGCAGGAAGAAGTGATTTGTGCTCTGGAAAGGACTCCATTGGGATTAACACAAACTGTGGTTAGCCCTGGGAGCACTCAGAGTAAAAGGACATCCTGTATCCTGATTTTCCCCTGGGATCTTGTGTGGTGGTGGCATCTAGCAAAGAGTCAAGATCTACAGTCCTGTGCCAAGGAAGAGGAGGAGTTTGGGATCTATCTGGTAGACAGTCTTGAGCATACCTTCTCAACTTGGTTCCTGAGACCATCTTGGCTCTTGGCATTCAGAGATCATCAGTGGATTGCAGTGAGACTCCCAAAGCCACAAAGCTCCTAGCTGAGCTGCTCAAGCCTGGCAGGTTCCAGGTCTGAGGCAGTCACCCAGAGACTCCATTTACAGCTCCTTGGGCCCTGTTAGTTTAGATCACTAAGTGAGTATAGTAATAAGTCCTTCCCTTTCCCTGTGGGTTTTGTTATTAGGTGTTAAGGTTTTAGAGTAGACATTCCTATCCCTCCTTTTAGTTGTTCATAATTAAACCCAGTTATATCCTGTTACCTTGCCTGTTGAATTCAAGGCCTCTGGCCAGAATGACAGTTGGCTGTCATTTGTTAGTTAGGAGCAGCTTGGCTGTTCAAGTCTTCAATGTCCAGGTCCAGTCTCTCATAAATCCCAGTGTGTGTGTTCCCACAAATCACTTAGTTTATTTATAATATCCCTGGTGACCCCATTACCATACTTATATTTCCCATATGTATGATGAAAATTATTAGTGACCAGGGTTTAGCATAACCTGATCTTACAGGATGTCTCCCTTTGAGACAGAGAACAAAGATGGAGGCTTCTCAGTCTTTAGCCAGTATAAACAAGTGGAAGGAACCACAGTTATCTGTAACAGATACAGAGAAACCCCTTCAGAGATGGAATAATAGACTTTTGGCTAGGACTTGGCTCAACCTAGCCCTCCAAGGGTTCCATCTTCTGCCACATTCAGCTAACCTGGGAAAGAGATCAAAATGGATGACTGGGAATTTTGCTATACCCAGATGGGAACAATTTCAATCCAGGATAACCTCCACTTAACAAATCTTCTTCCTTTAATCAAATCTGACTGCTTTTGATCTTTTATGATAGTTTATTAAAATGTATGGTGATCAAATTGGATCAGGAAAGAGGGTAGTAGGAATCCCTTACCAGGACCCAAATGAATGACAATATCTTCTGCTCTCAGCCACAGTTGGGGAAAGCTAAGAAATGCTCTCTATCTAGATGTTCTCCTTATATTAGCTAATCCTAGGCTAAATAAATGAAGCAAAGTCTCTAGGTTGTTATCTGATCTGGTTGAGAAATACACTGAAGCCTCAATCCAGTCACTCTCAGGGCTAACCCTCAAGTTAAACTGGTAGTTTGATTGAGACCACACAAGTATTGATTTCAGGGATCAGGAACAGATATAAGATCACAGTAGATCTCAAATCAGGAAATGCTCTGTCAGGATTTGGATGATTTCAGTCCAGGAGAATGGTTCTGAGCTGTCTCTCCTCACAGAATTCAAAACAATCCTTGAAAGCTCCAATAATCCCTTCCCAGGCCCTGTTGGCCCCCAGAACCCTTCTGCCACCAACATTCCATCCTCTTCTTTCTTCTTTTTTTGTTCCTGCACACTTCTTTGCATCATTTTGCAAAATTCCTCTCTTCACACCTTAGAGCTCCTATCCTAAGAAATTCAGCTCACTCCCTGACAAAGTTCCAATCTCCAAGTGGAAGTAAGCCTCTTCCTTCCACTCAAGTCACAACACCAAATCTATGTAGCACAGAATGCTTCTTCAGGCCTACTCACCAGTGCCTAATGTATCTTTGTAAAGTGCCTCACAGAATGAATCACAGGAAAAGCCTCCTCTTCAGCTGGCTTTTTATAAACAATTTCTTCACATCACTTCCTTCCTGTCTCCCACTTCACAGGAACCAATCACAGCCTCCCAATTTGCCTGGCATTGCCCAGGGGACAGACCTTGTGGTCTTTGGGAGTGTGAACTTTCTTCATTAGTGACTTAGGAAGTGTTAAGTAGGGATACTTTAAGTTCTTGATTGATTAATTTAAAATAGTCAAAGGGAATAAAAATTCCCTTTCACAGTATTAAATATAGGAATAGAGACTGGACCTATGATTTTTTGGTACAGGGAACTCTCAGTTGAGGAAACTCATGCCGGATATAAATCAAAACTTTCAACATTTTCTATCCATTTTAATTATAGAATATGCTAAAGTACCAAGAAGTAAAATATCTTCCTGATTGTGAAGCCATCTCTCTATCCATTTGTCATGGTACTATGTATCTATATCTATATTTACATATCAAGTATAGTTCTTTAGATATAAACATATGTAAAGATACACACATACATTTAGGTGCATATGAAGTTCCCCCTATAAAGCAAGTTATATGTCTGTGTGCTGTAGGTAGAGTAACATTTTAGTCAGCATGATCATAGAATGGGCTGTCTTCATATCCTTGTTAAAAACAGCTATGTATTTTGCATATTTCTCAGTAATAAGAATAGGGATTTTTTTCTAGTAACTAGGATAGCATTTTCTTCCACAATTGCTAACTTATGAAGAGAAGGCAGTAACATTCATTTAACAAAACCTATCCTATGCATAAGATCATCATTTATTCAGTTTGTATAAGTATGTATGTATGCATGTCCTATAGTCACTGTTTTATACTTCAAATATTACTGTAACAGATTTATACAGTGTTCACAGTAAATGGAATGCTCACTAGAAAGATAGTTGGATAAAACAAATGACTGTATACACACCGTCTTCCATATGTAAAATTGACCTTGTTATTACAATGGGATTTAAGGTTATTTTTTCCCCAGCAATACTGATAGGATGAGTTAGTTACAATCTCTTACCATGTTCTCAACCAAGTGAAATATATGCTCTCTTAAGAAATGTATGTCTTTGTGAAATGGCTGACCAGATTTAAGATAAAGATTAACTTGTGATTATAGAAAAGAGATATCAGTTGTTGTTGTTGTTGTTTTTAATCATGCTAAAGATGAGCCAAATGAGAATGAAGTCTGATCTTGACCTCATTAGTTCCATGTTCATTAGTTCAGCTCAATTAGCTCTCCTAGTCCTTTATATTAGTACTAATTGTGCATTAATTCAATGATTAACTCAACAAATATTTAATGAGTTCCCACTATATAGTAGCTGGAATGCTTTATAAAGAAGTAAACAATTACTAACCCCCACACCCTTTCTGGACACAGAAGATATCTGAACAGCTCTGTAGTATTTTGAATAATTCCTTTTTCCCTGACTGACTGTTCCATTAGCTTATAATAATTCCAGAACCTAGTCTATAATGTTTATGGAATGAGAGGGAACAGACTTATTATGTTTTTGATACTAGATCATCTGACAAGATAGTTGCTATGTAGGTAAATTACTGCCCTAATTCTACAGAGGATTGATACCATAACTTCTTTCATCTTGTCAAATCCCCATTGAATACACAACAGTATATGGATCTTTATCTAAGTAATTCAAGTTCTGAGATGGGGGAAATTGCCATGGATGTTAGAACTCTCCTACAGAGTTGGCCAATAGACATAAAAGCAGGAAGGACAATATTCTACTGCACTGGATTATTATACATAGTTTTTAGAGATAGCAAAAACACCAGTGTTATTTCTTTTTCTCTCCTATAAAAATGCAAAGAAAAAATATAATTTTCCTTTGGAATAGAAATAAGCTTTTGGAAAGGGTGATAAAAAGCATCTAAGTATGATGACTAGCAAAGTTTGTGCTCTATAAAATAAAGAATATTTAAAGTAGTGTTTACTTATTCTTGATTACCTTGATGACAAGAAATAAATGATGCGACTATGAGAACTCTAGGGATTTAGCTATAACATCAAATTATGATGATTAAATTGTCACATATTTATAGTGCTTAAAATACAAAATAGATCATTAATATTCTTTTTGCTTCACATCAGCAATTCAGTTCAACAAATGTTTAGTTTATTAAGTACTATATGAAACTCACTGTGTTAATCACTGTTGATATGAAGACAAAGAATACATTTCTGCCCTCAAGGAGCTTACATTCTATTAAGAAAATAGAATATAAAAATAGATAAGTTAATACAAGGAATGAAAGAGAAAGATTCTTAGATAAGGGGCTCTAGGATATTCTAAGATAGAGACAGTGTTGCTTTGTTAGGGGTAAGGGGTGAACCTTGGCAAATCATTTAATTTCACTCAAACTCAAATTCCTCTTTTGTAAATACAATTCCAATAGCAACCCAATAACAGCAGCAGTAAGAGTAGTATTTATGTAATATTTTAAGATTTACAAAATATTTCATACATAATTATCTCATATGATCTTCGAAACAACTGTCGGAGGTGAGTGATATTATATTATTATTATCACTAGTACTATCATATATACATGACAAAACTGAGAGTTATATATCTTGTATCAGCACATACACCTAGTAAGCATGTGAAGTAGAATTAGAACTCAAATCCAATATTATACAGTATTGCATGATCTAGTTACTAAAATTATTGTAAGCACCAAATAAAGTAATTTATTTAATGCATATCAAAATCTTTAGGTGTATTGAATAGCTTCAGTGGATCCAGTGGCAAGATATATGTTAATAGTCGATGTGCAAACCTAAATTTTGAGACGTTCATCATTCCATTGGCAACAAAGTATCAATTTCTCAGGAATAACAGTTCTGAAAGGCTATCTACTAAATTATAGAGAAGATGCAATCTATGTTAATGAAGGAAGCCTCAGCATAAACAAAATCCCTGAATCCAGAATATATAAAAAATGTTAGCGTCAAAAGATAATACACTTTATTTCTAGGTAAATCCACCAGCTGCATTTTCTTCTCTAATTTGACCCCTTGCTTTTTGATCTGTTTGATTTAATTGTTATACCTTAGATACACTAAATCAGAATATAATTTTCTTTGAGGGGAGAAAAAAAGAAAAGTGTCATGATTTGTGGATGACAAAAATCACCATTACAATAATAATCTTCTCTGAAATCTTGATGTAGATGAATGTGCTAAGACTAGACAGAATCAAAAAGTTTTAGCTACCAATGTAAGGGAAAAGAAGGAAACCTTTCTATTTTAATTAGGTTCATCATACTTGGCTTCATTTCAAAATTAGACTTCTAGAGATGTCACCAAGGTAGGCAGATGGTAGAATGCATTATTTTTTGTATAGTAGATTTTGATTTGTACCAGATAATACAAAACCTTGAAAGCTCCATTTCAAGATGTTGACTTAGTCCTGTAGGTATCACAAAAATAATGTAGGCTTTTGGGATAGGAAGTAATTTCATAACATCACAACAATTCCTTTAAATAATCATAAAATTAGAGTTGAATAGGACCCTAAAACGTCATTTAGTCCTGTATTAATTAGAGAATTTTGTACCTTTAAAATTCATTCCCCAGAATTCTTTTCATCTCCCAGAATCCCTTTCCCTGTGTCCTCACGTTTGCATTTTTCACATTTTGTATATAGTTTGTGTAAGCTCTTCTTCTCTCTTCTATTCCTGCATGAGGGCTGAGAAAGGTGCCTTTTTGCTCTAGCTTTTTAATGTTAGTTATTATTAATAAACTTTATAAAATATAATAGTTATTATATATTAATTTTAATCTTCAGTCCAACTAACTCATCTTAAAGAAGATGAATCTGAGGCCCAGAGTGCTAAAGTTATTTTGCCCACAATAAACAAATAGAAAGTGATACAACTTCTGGCTTGAACTAGGTCCCCAGTAGTAAATCTAAATTCTTTCTGCTCCACTATGCATTTCCCTCTCCCAAGTGGAGGAGACAGTATAGGAATGCTTCTTGTTATATTTGCTAGTTTTATTATTTTACCCTTTTTTAATTCATGATTTTTGCATAGACCATATATTTCAAGTGATTATTGGAGCCAATAAATACCTCATCAATTAATAAGATATTTCTGATCTAAAATAATGTTGACATTAATAGATCTGTGGAAAGATTCTTTGAATTTGTGCGTATGTGCCAAAATACTCCTCATCAGGTTATTCAGTACTGGCTTTTCTCCATGATTTATGAATACTCTGAATATATATAAATATATATATATGCTTTTCAGAAATGCTGCAAAAATTATTTCTTTATAAGCTACACTGGCAGGAATACTTATTTTGAAACAGTATTTAATACCCTGAATCACTGCAAAGGGAAATTAAAACATGAATGCTCAGACATTACTTATTGCAAATAAACGTAGCTTGATAATCAGAAATGAGTGGTTCATTGAAATATGGCTTTATTGTAATTGTATTTATTAGAAAGAAATGTTGCCCCTCTTTTGGATTGGAAACAAACATAACAACAATAAATTTCTTTGCAGAGGCATCATCCTCTACAAATGTGTGCTAGATAAGAATGCTCAAAATTGCTTTTCGTTTGACTAGATGATATTACTAATTATACCTATCAAAAGTGAAAGATGTATTATAACTAGTGCACTTATAATTTTTAAAAAGCCCAACTCTGACTCTGAGAAGACAGAAAGTGGGAAGAGTCATGTCACATAGGCGCACGTTTTCCATGGGCCTCTTTTGTACTCCAGTATATTAGTTCCTAAATGTGCTATGTTAATTTAGTATGAGTTTGACCTTTTAGGTAAGGTCTCTTTTTATACTCTTCATTTTTCTAGTGCTGGTGGTAGTGACTAAATCTAAGTGGGAATAGATAATAAAAGGAAAGGGTAATTGCTACTTGATGACAAACAAAAAATCTATGACAAATCAATTAAATCCTCCAATCATTCTGCTTCTTTCTCTGTGTACAGTGATTACAATCGAGACAGTAGAATGAACACTTAAGCATCACTGTAATAAAAGAGAGGAGCACTTCATTACAGTGAATTATATAGAAGCATCAGAAACACAGAACTGTTCTTTGGATTAGTGTTTGTTATAAAGGAACTTTTCCCCTCTTTTTTCACCCCCTCTATTCCTTAATATCATAGGAGCATTCTTTATCTACCTTGTGTTGAATAAGTATTGTCCTGGGCATTGTGAAGGGTAAAAGTTAAGTTGAAGCAAAGCTCCTGACCCTTTAATACTTTATAATCTTTATACTTTAAGATCAAATTGAGTTTAGACAACATATATGAATTATAGAATTCTAGAGCTTGCTCATATCATAAAGTTACATTTTATAATATTTCCAAGTATTTTTTTTAACCCTTAACTTCGGTGTATTGTCTCATAGGTGGAAGATTGGTAAGGGTGGGCAATGGGGGTCAAGTGGCTTTCCCAGGGTCACACAGCTGGGAAGTGGCTGAGGCCGGGTTTGAACCTAGGACCTCCTGTCTCCAGGCCTGATTCTCACTCCACTGAGCTACCCAGCTGCCCCCTATTTCCAAGTATTTTGTTTGCTTTTTATAATAGAAAAAATAACTTTTAATTTTAATTGCCAATCTACAATTTGGATATCCTTTAGATACAATATTTTGCTGAAATCTATATAAGTAGAAAAGCATCTTATAGAAAAATATACATATATAATGTACATATATTTAAAATACGTAACCATATGTGTCTATTACGTCCTTATAGCATTTCGATAAACATGATTTATTGAGTATCTAAATGCTACTCATAGGGGAAGCTGGGTAGCTCAGTGGTTTGAGAACCAGGCCTGGAGACTGGAAGTCTCTATCTCTAGGCTCTATATCTAGGCTCAAATCTGGCCTCAGACACGTCCCAGCTGTGTGACCCTGGGCAAGTCACTTGACCCCCATTGCCTACCCTTACTACTCTTCTGCCTTGGAGCCAATACAGAGTATTGACTCTAAGATGGAAGGTAAGGGTTTAAAAAAATATAAATAAATAAAAAATAAATGCTACTCACAATCCCTGTCCACAGTTTTAAGAACAATTTATATTATGGTGCATTGTTTGCAAAGCCCTTTATGTATAGTAGGTCACTTTTATCACTATAGTTATCTGTTTTATATATCAAAGAACTGAAACTGAGCAAGATTGAATGATTCTGACCAAAGTATCACAGTAAGTTTCAGAGGCAGGATTGAAAACTCTCCTGAAATCTAAGTTTAGCACTCTACATTTGTCTAGGTGGTACAGATGGAACACTGAACTAGAAGTCAGGGATACTTGAAATTAAACCTGACTTTAGATATTTACTTACTAGCTGTGTGACCCTGGGAAAATCACATAAGATATTTACCCCAGTGTTCTCAACTGTAAAATTGTGATTATAATAGTAACTATTTCTCAAGATTGTTGTGAGGCTTAAATAATAGTATTTGTAAAGTTCTTAGCTCAGTGCTTAGCACATGGTATGCACTATATTAATGCTCCCTTCCTCCCTTCTTCCCACATTTTCTCCTTCCTTCTTTTCCTTCTTTCCTTCCTTCCATCCTTCCTTCCCTCCTCCTTCCTTCCTTCCTTCCATCCTTCCATCCCTCCACCTTCCTTCCTTCCTTCCTTCTTCCTTCTTTCCCTCCTCCTTCCTTTCTTCCTTCCTCCTTCCTTCTTCCTTCCTTCCTTCTTTC